>NW_027069539.1:1190590-1254194 GCF_002906115.3 Quercus suber
TCGCAACCGCCCACCGCCGCCGCCACCACCACCGCCACCATCAAAAAAATTATTATTTTTTCAAATAATAATAACTTACCACTTAAAATTTATTGCAAAAATATTATGGCAACATTTCTTAATTTTAATTTCTTATTATTCTTAATTTTATTTTTTCCATTATCTTATTTTTTCATCCAAATACACGTTTCTTTCTTCTCTTTCTTTCTTTCTTTCTTTCTTTTTTTTTCTTTTTTTCCTCTTTGTTTTTCTCCTCCACACACGTACTCCTCTTGTCTCATCCACCCTCAGCCAACACTTTTTAACTTTCAACCATTTCTTATTTTTTATTGTTTTATCTTTTTGTTACTTTTTCTCCTCATCTCCTTCTCCATTTATTCAAATGTTCTCTCTTTATTTCTCAGCAAGCTTCAGTTCCGCTCCACTAGGTCCATACCACGCCTCTATCAACCTCTGGTTCATGGTTTGTTTGTTTTTTTTTTTTTTTTTTTGGGTTCAAAGGAAAAAATTGCAGAAGAAACCATTTTGGCAGTGGGTTTTGCCGATGTTTGCTCTTTTTTTTTTTTTTTCCTGGTGGTGGTGGGTTTGATGAGTGTGGGTGTGGTTGGGTTTGTGACTAATGTGGTGGTGGTGGTGGGGGGGTTGCCGTGGTGGTGGAGGTGGTGATTGATATTGGTGGTGGTGGGTTTGATGAGTGTGGGTATGGTTGAATTTGTGACTGATGTGGTGATGGTGGTGGTGGGGGTTGCCGTGGTCGGAGCGTGGTCTGTGGCGGTGTGTGTCGGCGGCGTGTCTGTGGGTGAGGATGGCAGTGATTGTACCGGAGTGTCTGTGGGTGAGCTTGAGAGGCTTGGAGGCTTGAGAGTTGAGAGATGAACGAGAGAGAGTGAGAATACAATGGGAGTGAAAGACTGACCAGTTTTGATAAATGAAAAAAAAATGGGAACAAGTGGATCAGTTGAATAAAAAAGTATTTTTTAGTTTTAGCTCCATGCTACAGTGTACATCTATTTTTAGATGTACACTGTAGTGAATCATCTAAATTTTTTTGCTTTAGCTCCACTGCTGGAGCATCATTTTAATAAAAGTGGAGCTAAAATTTAGCATTATTGCTTTATACCACCACTGCTGCAAATGCTCAAGGCACCATCTCCTTGTTCGAATTGTTCACTTTTTCTGATATCATCCCCACCGTATCACTCACCCTACATTTCTTGCTATTTTCATTTAGGAGCAATGCCAGTGGAAAAATAAAATACTAGTAATTTTATTTCACAACTTTTTGAGGAAACGTTTTTTTTTTTTTTTTTTTGTTGATTATAATATTACTTTCACATGAATTTATCAATGGGATCACTTTTGTTATACACAAATTACAATATGTTAGCTCAATAATCATAAAGAAATTTGTGACATTTTGTACCGCTGCTCTTATTGTTTCGTTTGTTATTAAATCTAGAATATAGGAAGGAAAATGGACAAAATAAAAATAAAACGGTCTAGAAAATCTTACACAGTGGTGGAAGCTTAACTATGCTCATTAATTTTTATTTATTTTTGGTACGAATTTATTTTTTGACATGGAGTCTAGGGACACAGGGGCCCAACCGGTGTCTACTTTTTTACCCAACAATGCCCTCAGGAGTCAAGAACAGTTGATCCACTTGGACAAGCGCTGTTTACAAAAATTGGAACAAAAAAACTTTTAGAAGCCTCAAATTCTTCGGCTTAACGAAAAGCAGATAGCAAAAATTCTTGGATCCGTCTGATTAATTCGTCCTGTCTCGTATTAGCCCTGTAGATTTTTTCCATTTCACAACGTTATGGAATGGGAATATAATTTAATTTTTATTGGTATGTAATATGTATCCTATTTATATTTTTTTATTATCATATATATTGTATTATCATTCCCGAAACTCTCTCTCTCTCGAAACTCTCTCTCTCGAAACTCTAAAACAATGAAAACTGCGTTTTGTTTATTTTCAAAATTGTTTTTTTTTTTTTTTTTTAGAAACAAAATTGTTTATTTTCAAATTTTTTTTGAAAATTATTTTTGTTAGAGGTATTAGGTTTATATGTGTAACCCAAGAGGTCCAACTGTACCTTCATATATGCCTAACTCTAGTTATCTCTCCCTGTATAAACCATACTTAGAGTTCATTGTAATAGAGTGAATTGAAATTATAATGTAGATGTAATTATCAAAGATCTCAAGGCTTTCTTTCTGTGGACATAAGTCGTTAAGTCAAATCACGTAAACTTTGTATTATCTCTCTTCTCTGTGTACTCTCTTTCTCCACTCTCATAAAATCTAATATATAGCTTTCTAGTGTTTTTCACCTAAAAATTTGTCTGGCAATGTGTTTCTATTTTTGAGGATTTTATTACAAGTTGATCATCCCCTGAGAACATAAATTAATACTAAAAACAGCAAAAAGATGTTCTCTACAAACAATGAACCAAACAAGTTTTTTTGTTCTTTTTTTTTGGGTGTCTTTTATAGGGTTTCTGTTTTTAAGTGTTAAAAACACATTTCGAAAATACCACAAACAACCTCTAATTCTCACTTCATATTGGCACGGTGCTCGGTTGTATGGAGTCAACAATAGTCACCTTTTTTCGTTCTTCAGCCAAAAAACAGTTGAAAATGTACTATTTGTTGTTGTTGTAAAATAAAGGAAATATAAAAACAAGAAAAAGAAATATGAGAGTAAGATTTTATCTAAATTGCTTCTTTTCAAGTGTTCATCCACCAGAATATATTATTTCTACCATTTATCTCTCTTTGCTTTCTGTGTCTCAATATTTGTTTGTTTCTATCATTGTTCATTACAATGAGAACAAAAGTGTGTGTGTGTGTGTGTGTGTGTGTGTAGAAGAGGGGAGGGGCTGTAGGGGACAAGGCCTTAAATTTGGTGGCCGAATTTTCACCCTTAATAAATAGGGTGGATTGTTGACAAGCCACTTATGTGAACAATAAACAAAGGCAAGAGATATTACCTACCCTAGAGAATTAGGGTGGGTGACTGAGAAGCCGCACATGTAAAAATGAACAAAGGAAAGAGATATATATTTAACACTATTCGTTGTTAAAAAATTTGAGTCAAGTTCCATTTTAGAATCTGAAACTTTATAAATTGCTTCTTTTCAAGTGTTCATCCACCAGAATATATTATTTCTACCATTTATCTCTCTTTGCTTTCTGTGTCTCAATATTTGTTTGTTTCTATCATTGTTCATTACAATGAGAACAAAAGTGTGTGTGTGTGTGTGTGTGTGTGTGTAGAAGAGGGGAGGGGCTGTAGGGGACAAGGCCTTAAATTTGGTGGCCGAATTTTCACCCTTAATAAATAGGGTGGATTGTTGACAAGCCACTTATGTGAACAATAAACAAAGGCAAGAGATATTACCTACCCTAGAGAATTAGGGTGGGTGACTGAGAAGCCGCACATGTAAAAATGAACAAAGGAAAGAGATATATATTTAACACTATTCGTTGTTAAAAAATTTGAGTCAAGTTCCATTTTAGAATCTGAAACTTTTAAAAAAATGTGAACATACTAGTTTGGTTTTTTTTTTTTTTTTTCAACATGTGAACATGCTAGTTAGGTTTTCCATAACCTTTCCTTTAGAATGGGGTGGCACGAGAGTTTGTTAAATTTTGTCACATAAGTAAGGATTATAACGGCAAGACATGGGAAAAGCTAACTTGATAACATTTTAATTTTTAGGGACAAAAATATAACCTAACTCAAATTTTATTTTAATGATCCAACAAACAAATATATTACCTAATCCCTTATCTCTTGAGACAAGCCCAAATGGCCCCTTGCCCATGCAGACCATACCGAGTGAACTGATGGAAGTTGGGCCAGTCACTTGTTCGCCTAAACCTTTGCCTTTTATTCAAAACGGGCCAGTCTAAACATAGAATACTCCAATGATTTGCTCAAATTTAGTTTTTATGCTTACAGTTTATTTGAAAAACTTTTAGCATTTATGTATAGATTTTCAAAATCTAACATTTTTTTAGAAGATTATAATTATATTTTAGCACACTTTTAATAAAAATAAATAAATAAGTTGATGCCAAAAACTAACTTTAAACCATGTCTATATGATTATTAGTCAGGACCAAGCTTGGGTAGTATGATGAGTTAGGCCCAGTCCATTCCCCTGTACTAGTGGCTTTGAGTATCGGTGAAGACTAAAGTGATACCAGTTAAAGATTTCCTAATTAAAAAAAAAAAAAAATTCACCTTTTAATGGCAAAATAGATTGAATAATTAGATGACTGGATAAATCCTTTTAAAAATAATATCAAGCTCACCTAAGAAAAAAGTAACCTTTTTTTTTCCTTTTCTTTTCTCCTTTTCTCATCCTATATTTAGGCCACTTTGTTTCTATGTAAAATGTTTCTTCAAAATATTTTTCATGTTTCGATATTTAGTACGACTGAAAATGTTAATTAATATAAAATTACTTCAAAATGACAAAAAAAATGTATGTCTATGGACATCTAGATTTCTAGTAAACTTCACTTTTGTGTGAATAAGGATTCCCTCTTTAAAATGTGGGCATTCCACATTCTTATAAGTTGGAAGAGTTTTTTTTAAGAGACAATTATACCTTCAATTAATACCTTTTAACCAAATAAAATCTCTGTGTGTGTGTATATGATATAAGTTGATCAAAGATCAATAACCATCTCAAGTCTCAACAAAGTATAAATTTCAAGTTTTTTCTACTTTAAAATTATATACAAAACATACCCAAGAGTCTTGTAACTCAATCCCACGTTTGTATTTTATTTGAAGCTTGGCACAATGACACTATTTGAGATTAGTGAGCCACAAGTGGTTACCCATACTAAAAAGCTTGAGTAAATTACACAAATTTCTCTATAATAATTTGGGATGATATTAAATCAAGCCCTAAAAAAGTAACATAAATTCATATAAATTGTGACTTATGACTAAAACTTATTTAAACACAAAAGTTCATTCAACGTGAAACTACAAGACATTTGATATACTTTATGAGAATTGAAAACTTTATAATTAGTGATTTAATTATTATCACTAAAACATTCACAATAAAAGTACAAATTTATCATGTCCATATCATATCATATCATATCATATCACACACATTTTTGTTGCACCAAATGGATTGCCGTTTTTCCCCTCCTTATGATTGTCATGCAGTATATTAAAATAATTAACATATTTTCTCCAAATAATACTCTATTTCTATTTTTTAAAAATGTTTAAATAATAATATTTTAATTAAAATTCTACTACCTGTAGATAGCGCATTTTGTACCCTTTGCGATTCAAGCTCCCATTCTCCAATGATGCTGAAATTCTAAGACCTAAAGTTGGTTTAGGACCCAATCAGATGTTAAATTGACTTGAGAAATGTTGAAATGAAAAATATACTTTTAATAAGCAAATAAATATTTTTGGAAAAATAAGGCCAAGGAAGCCCTTGGCATGTGCACGCCGGAATCAACCTGCGTGCGCAGCCATGATGCATGCGCACATAGGCACAATCTTGCGTGCACATGTAGGGTTCCAGAAACATAAAAAATGTAAGTTTTCTGCATTAATATTGAGGTTTGGAACGAAGCCCACATTACCTAGGAGTCATTCCAAACCACTATTTTCACAATATAAATAGCCATACATAGTACCTTTTCAAGGTGACACCGAAATCCTAAGGGAAAACACTAAGATTCACTAGAAATAGTAAATCAAAAAGTGACTTTTTCACCAAAAAGTGACTTTTTCACCAAAAAGTGATTTTTTCACAAAAAAGTCAATTTTCTTTTGATTAGGGCCTTATTTGGTCTTAATCTTTGAGTTTAATATTACTAACCAGTTTTCTATTAATTGTGAAAAGATTTAACTGAGGAGAACGGTCAAAAATCAAGCTTGAAGAGCTTTTGTGTTTGAGGTATTAGTCTAAACTTTCTTTTTCTTTTCTTTTTCTTTTTATGCTTTAATCTTTCTGTTTGCTTTAGTTCTTGTTATTATATGTATTAATATGTCTATGTAGTTTAGGTTTATATAGTTTTATGTATTAAAAGCATGTTAGGATGTTAGATTTATCGTTTTGAAGCCTTGCTCTATTTGCTGTGCTGCTAGGGTTTCTGGGGTGGATTCCACATGTGCATAATCCTGCCTGCGCACGCAGGCTTCATTGTGCACACATTAGCTTGTTCATGCGCACGCATAATCCTGCATAAAAACCCTAACCCTATTTCTTTTGATTTTGTTTCTGATTTCACATGTAATGCTTTTGTTTTAGATCCTTTTTATATATTTGTAGCTTTTAAGCCTTTGTTTCACATGTTTGTTTGTTTGTTTGCCTTTCACATCTTAAATTAGGGTTTATCTTGTTTTTCCTTGTTTTAATGTCATGAACACGCATTCACATGTTTATGCATGAATGTCATAGGTGTTGAGTTGCTGTGATGTAAGTAAGGTAAGTCATGCATTCATATGTGCATGCATTTGTTTGTGATATAATCTTGTTTAGGTTTGATGATATGATGATTTGAATAAGCATGTTTGTGCTCTTAATGCCTTGTGTGATAATATGATTTGTTGCTATGTTTCTATTTTGATCTAATGTCCATATGCTGCTGCCTTGGATAATGTAACATGGTGTGATGAGAAGTATGCTAGATGAATGCTAGATTGATTGAAAGAATGATAGATGTATGTTAGGCTTGAGTTTGATATGCCATGATAGATGTATGTTAGGCTTGAGTTGTGATATGCTATGATAGATGAATGCTAGGCTTTGGTTGATTGTTATGATAGATGTATGATTAAATCTTTTGGGGATGATTGATGTCATGTTGTATGCTTAAATGTATGCTAATGTATGTGTGTGTGTGTGTGTGAGTTAGAATGCAATATTGAGTGTGCCTTTAATAGGGTTAGGACATAAGACACAATGAGAGGAAGCCAACCTAGAGTTGGGTGATTTTGGGTGCCTAACGCCTTCCTAAAACCGTACCTAAATTCTAAAACCATATCTCTAGTATTAAAATAAAAAGGTCATTCCTTGAGAGGATGCTATATATATGGTTCCTAGACCATTGCAAAAAACTAGGTGGCGACTCCCCTGTTGTGTCCACACTACCCAGAGTTCTTAAAAATTTAAATTAAATTTCATAATTTATTTTCGTAATCTACTATAGTTTATTTGTTTTAATAATAAAAGTTAGGTTGTACAAGTTTCTTGCAATATGTAGCACAATGTAAATATTACAATTTGTACATCATAATTTTGCCATCAAACTCATTGTAAGAAAATTAAAATTTTGAACATAATTTATTTTAAGTGAAGCTTTGTTACTAAAGCAAAATACAATTCTGATTAAAACTTAATTATAACAAGTTTCAAGATATTGAAAAGAAATTTTGTTGTTTATTCTAAATTATTTTATAATATATTATTTTATGGACAAAATTTGGCAACAAACTTGGTTATAGCTTGAGACTACAACTTCACTCAATATCTTTTTATTGATTGTGAATTTTGGCAAATCCACTATTAGATTACAGTTTCTTTTTATATCATCTATATTTGAAAATTTTTAAAAGATTAAATATCAATAAAATGTCATCAATCAAATATTTAAATTTTAAATTTTAAATTTTTGTAATCTAAAATTATGCCTAAAAAATTTTAATTTATAAATCAAGTAGTAAATAAAATCTTATTGGAACGAAATTTTATGTGTGTTAAAAATATAAAAAATATATATATAATTTAACAGTCAGATTTTCAAAATATATAACCATGTTAATTTTTTAAGTGGTAGTTGTAATTTTAGGCTACTACCAATTTTATAGTCAAACTTTATCCTCTTTGATAAAAACTTGGACTTACACGATGTGCATTTGTCATTGTAAGGACCAGATTTGAGTTTCTAACCCATAAAGTGGATGGATTTAGGCCTAAAAATCGCAAAACAATGAATTTGTAAAGAATGGGTTGGAAAAACTGGGCCTTAATGAATCAGACAATCACTAAAGTGGATTCAGATCACAAGAGAATGAAAATAAACAAATTTAGACTGAAGAAAATCGTCCTCGGCACAGTCCGAGGAGATCAATTCTTATATATTTCTCTCAAGTTTGGTTACAAATGCAATTCTTAATTGCTACAGTCTTTTCCTCTTAATTTCTTGATCTCTTTCTCTCATTACTTCCTTCTTCTTTTATACTCTCTTCCCCTCTCCTCTTTACGGTCCACCTGCAGGCCAGATGGTTTTTCTTGATATTTGTCCCATTAGCACCTTCTTAAAATCTTTATGTATTAGTTGTAAGGCTAAAAACCATTGTTCAGGTATCACCTCCATATTAATGCAATCAAAGAGTTAGCTGCAAAGTATTTAATGCAGTGGTCGCAGCTTTTCTCTTAGATATTTTAGGACTCCCCCCTGTCATATATCTTTGCAATGCTTATCCGTACCAACAGAACTTCCTAGAACATTCCCCTAGACGGCAAACTACCTATTCGGACCTCGGCTCTAATTAGTCGAGGAGGCATTCATCCTTGGACCACCCTCTTGGGCAATCATGATTAAAACTAACTTCTTCATCTACTAATATGGACTCCCTTGATAACGTTTACTCATCCTCAGACGACTTCTAGTCCTCGCCTTGGGTTTTAGGCCCAATATATACATAAATAATGAACTCCTAGGCCCAATGCTCCTACAGTCATAATTTAAAATAGTTTTTGCTTTTTATTATCTATTTTATCATTTAATTTTAATATACTATTGATATTTTTTTAACTATATATGATTCTTGACTAACGGTATTAGTATAAGAATAACAAAACAGTATTTGTATAATTCTAGTTTATTGATAAATCCATTTAGACTGCAGACTGCCTCATTATGCAAGGGTGGCTCCACATTGAAGGTGGGGTAGTCTAGTGACCACTGCGACTTGGGAAAAAAAATTATTAGATATAAGTTTTTAAAAAATTATGATTTTTTACACTTAAAAAAAATTCATGACCACCCTAGATTTTTTTATACTCAACATAATTAAACTTTGGAAAAAGTTTGACAACAAACTCGGTTGTAGATTAAGGTTACAACTCCACTAAATATATTTTTTATTGAATGTGAATTTTGAAAAATCCAATATTGGATTACATTTTCTTCTTATATCCTCCATTCTTGCAAAACTTCAAGAAAATCAAATATCAATTGCTATGTCATCAATTAAATGTTTAAATTTCGAATTTCGTAGTCTAAAATTATATATATGAAATAAATTTGTGGATCAAATAGTAAATAACATTCAATTAGCATGAAATTTGACATGTGTTTTAAAAATATTAAAAAAAATGCAATTCAACGGTTAGATTTTCAAAATATGTAATCTTGTTAATTTGTTTAGTGAGTGTTGTAACCCTAGGCTACACTAAGTTTATAGCCAATTTTTGTCTTTAAACTTTGATCTCCTTAACAATATATTAAACCCTTACAAACAAAAAGAAAATACCCAAGAAAATTTCTTTTGAACTAAAATTTTAAACAACTATAATTTGCAGTATTAATAATGAGATTATCATGTAACGATTTCAAAATAAGAAAATTCGTAAAAGGAAATTGTAAAACTTTATATATTTATGAGTGTATTTTTTCTTTTTTTGGTCAATATATGAAGTTATTTTTTTATTATATTTGCAACATTTAAATTTCTTAATGATCACCTTAAAAAAAATAAATAAATAAAAATAAAAAATCCTTTAGGCCCCCACTGTCGGCATGAAGCCATATGAAAACCACATTTATTCTAGATTGCCCATTGCTGCATTGGATGTGGATTGAGCATTCGTGTTATATTCCATGTAAGAGATCGAAGAGTTCTAGAAGATAAGAGAGTTTAAAAGGTTCATATATTACCACCACTCAGGCACTCACAATCATAGAACAGAGGAACTATGATGTACCATGTATCCCACATAATTGGAACCAACTATATATATATATATATATATCACTTTAAAGTTGACAGACCGAAGACCCCTGATATCTATACAAACCTGCATGCTCCTACACTTTTCTTCAAATTCATCTTACCGGCACTCATCCATCGGGCACACGTGTTGCATTGAAGTGTATCTGGCTAATTCATGATTTAAATTTAAATTAAATATATTACTCCATCTGTGAGTCCCAATTAGTTCAGTTGGTGAAGTCATTAAATTAGTAAAATCTTTTAGCAAACGCCACAAGTTAAAACTATCTCTAAAATAAAAACTTACACCATCTATTTCAAATTGTTAGTCCTCCATTTCATTTTCGGATGTCTCAAAATGAAATTCTTTTTAAAAAGTAATTAATCATTTTCTCACATACCATTTACTTTATTTAAAAAATCAATACCCATATTTTACTAAATTTTAAATTAAGGACGGTAGTTTTGAAGATTTGTACATTTTTATGTAATAAACAATGTATTAAATTATGTTTTCTTAAAAAGTTGAATTTTCTAAACAGACCTAATCAATATGGAAGGGAAGAAAATATATTATATCTTCGCTCCATTCAGCATCACACTCAGTGTGTGAACACTACCTAGCTGAACACTACCTAGCTGAGGGACCCACACACTCAAGGGAGGAGTATCATTTATAATTTTAAATGACATTCATTCTTTATATGCTATTAAATTTAAAAATTAAAATTTCAATTGTGGAATAAATTATCTTCATTTCAAGTGAAATAAAGAGGACTGTGTTCTCATCACATTTGATGTCCAATAAAATGAGACATTTTTCTCTATAACTTATTTTTCAATATGGAAAAAGTTAACGAGTGTCCTAAAAGTATTAGTTTAAGAAATATTTTTTGACTATTTTTATGGAAAAAGAAAAAAGTAAGTGATTTTTTGGATAACTTTTTATATTTCACATGAATGTGGTATCAAAACTCTCTTAAAATTCTCTGAGTAGAGGGTTGTGGGCATTGGAGTGGTAGTCTGAGATGACCATGGCCGTGTTGCAGCAGCTCTAAGCAAGCGAATTAATGTACCTTTAGGGGCGGTAGAAGCTGAAGTGAAGGCCTTCAAAGTAGGTCTACAGTTTGCAAAGGATTCGGTGTGCAAGATTTCATCCTAGAAGGAAACTCCCTCATCATTTACTGGGCATTATCAGGTCTTTCCCCATCCCCCTCATCTGTGGACTCTCTGATTTTAGGCATTCATGACTTCTGTGGAGAGTTTCGTAGAGTCTCTTTTTCTCATGTATGCGGTCAAGGCAACGTGTCAGCTCACCTTTTAGCTAAATATGTCAAGGGCATTGTTGATTTTTCTACTTAGATGAAAAATAAAATAAAAAATAAAAAATAAAACTCTCTTAAAATTATGTCATAAAATCCCCGACCCCTTCCAACTAATGGCAATTGTTGGCACAGATGAGTGTGGCTTGTCAACAGGTTATTGGATCAAGGATTTTTTACCAAATTTGGCTGATCTGTTGGGTTCAGGTCCGGATTTGATCCATTGATCACATAAACGTGGCCTTGTTCTTTTTTTCCAAGATCCAAAGCCATGAATGAGAAGAAAAACGAAAGATAGGGAAACCATTAGAAGAATTTGGCAGGCAATGCAAGCCGTCCACAATACAATAACAAGAAGAAGATAAGATTAAAAAACAAAAGAAAGGGAAAGGGAGAGAGGAAGAGACTAGAGAGAGAGATGTCAGACATTCTTTAATTAATAATAGTGTCACTCTTTTTTTGGCTGAATAATAATAGTGGCACTAGATCCAAAATATTCGTGGACAAGATAAATACAATTACTAATCAAGATTATTTTAAGTGTGGATTTATTTATGTCATGACATGTTAATATTATATACTATTATCATTAATTAGAGCGGGATCTGAGAAAATAAAATTTTAGAACGGGAAAATGCTCAAACATCTCATGTGAGATGTTTGGTTATGGCATATGCTTTTGGATTTCAAAATTTCAAATAGAAACACCAATCCACCATCTCCCATATTACCTACTAAATTTTCAATTAGTTCTAACAACTCATTTGATCTTTGTTTAATACAATTAACAAATAGAGCTTAGTTCGTGCAGAAAAAGAAAAACACAAAAACTTAAGTGAGCATGTTATATATTTTCAAATAAAAGCTGCTAGACCAATACTAACATATACAGCCTAAATTTTTTTTAACAAATAGATGAGTTGTATTTTTTTCCATTTTCCTTTTTATTGGCATGTTTAGTTGACTTCATAACTATTCACATTTCACACCCTCCTCTCACTCCATCCAATCACCTGAAATATTTAGTGTACTTGATGTATTATGCTCTACTGTCACTTAAAATTAGATTCAATATTTTGGTTAAAATATTCATAAGATTTATTTTTATATGATATCTTTTTTTTTTTTCTTTTTTTTGAGAAACCATATGATATCTTATTCTTATGTGAGAGGAAGGCATAATATACTAGAAGTAGAGAATAATTTTTGCACCCATCACAAAGAAGAAAATGATGAGTAAGAGAGTTGTGGTATGCAATAATGCCATGTCATAACAAAACATACACACAATGTGATAGTGAAATATGATCCTTTGAAGGTATGATATCGATTCAAAAATTTTGTAACTCAACTAATTAGCACTTCTTGATATCTTAAACAAAGACATCAAGTGTTCAAATCACTCCACTTCCAACTATCAAATTATTAAAAAAAAAAAAAAAAGTATGACTACAAGGTTTAATGTTGTATATCCACTATGCAATAGTTAATGAACCACAACGTGAAAGCACTAGGTAGCATTTAAAGGAGATTATATGATATCCTATAAAAAAAAAAATTAAAAAAAAAAAGGGGGGTGGGGGGATGATATGATATTATGGTTTGATACTTTGATGTTATCCACTCTTGTAGATAATTAACGAAACCACGAAAGCAAAAGTTGGCATTTTAAGGATATTATAATTATATCATGGCTCAGTGTTACTCACACCGTGGATAACGGCAGCATAATTGTTTAATGTGATACAAGATGATCTTATAACTCGTAATCATTTCTTCTTCTTCTTTTTTTTTTTTTTTAAATCGTAATAATTTATTAGTAATATTTGCCCGAAATCCCTTAAATCTTTTTTTTTTGGGGGGGGGGGGTGATTGATATGATTTCATCCTTGTTTTGATGCACATTTTTAGTTATTTACTAAAAATCACCGTAATAACCATACAAAATATTAAGTCATTCAAATTCACTAAATTGTTTTTTATAATATATTTGTTTGATGATTTTATATATATATATATATATATATATATTTAATAGTTACTATGGGAGGAAACTTAGTCTCAAACCCCAATCAGGTATTGTCCTCTTTGGAATTAGCAGAACGAGGCGCAGACCTAATCTTCAAGGTTTTGCTCAATCCCACATCGGAGAGAGACGCCTCCCACTCTTGCCTTATAATTACTTAGTTGAAGGAAGAGTGTACCATAGTGTGTTCACACACACTAACGATCATATGATTTTGACATTTAAAGTTAAAGACTCTAACATGACATAAAAGAGTTTCAACTCTTTTTTTCTTTTGGGAGGGGGTGGCTAGATAAGGATGAGACAATTTGTCAAAGCATGTATATCAAAGACTGATAATAATTTTATCAAAAAGAAGACTGATAATAATGTTTTTCTCAACCAAAAGAAAATGATAATAATGCAAGCAAGCTTGAAGCCATTTCATCTTAAAAAAATGTTACAAGAAGTAATTATTGAATATAGTGAAGTGGTACTCCTTCATCAGTAGATCTCACTAATTGAATTCATTTATATAATATGAAATAGGACAATATAACAGTATTTTAAGACTACATAATATTTTTCTTCAAAAGAGATTCATTTCAAAGTTTCAAACCAAGTTATTCCTTAATCCTAAATGCAAAATACTCCCTAAGACTTGGCCTAGTGGCAAAAACATTTCTAGAGGTTTAAAATTTTAAATTATTCCATATAACTCCTTAAGGTTTTTATCTCCATCAAATTGATCTTTGAGATTAACTTTTATTTACTTGTATTGACCGAAAAATCATGTGACAATCACATGATCAATAACCCAAATGAATTGGTGAGTCTTCTTAATATAATCATTGATTTTTCCATTCATAAGTGCTAATAGAAGTTAGTCCAAAGATTCCATTCGGCATATATAAAAAGCTCAAAAGAATAATAAAGAAGAATCGAAACCACAAAAAGCTTTTGACACTTTCGCCTATTTTTTAATTATGAGCTCAACTACTTAACAGCTAGCTTAATTATAATTTATACCAATAATTCCTTTTTTTGCCTTTTTTTTTTTTTTTTTTTTTGGAATGGGATTATCTTGCACCAATAGTTGATCGGATTATGAGATTATCATTGCGGCACATTTTGTATACTAAAAAAAAAAACCCTTCCCATTTAGATCACTGTTAAAAAAAAATCATGAATGATTTTATTTTTCTTTTAAATATATATATATATATATATATGACTATATAATTTTTTTTTTTTTTTTTTTTGGGTACACTTGTACTTCTTTTTTAAAAAATTGCAACAACTATGCACATAAATTTTCAGTGTAAAAAGTTAATTCAAATGCAAAAAATCTTTAACTTGAGTTTCCATGAACCTTTTAAGTAGCTTAAATTTAGTTCCTAATATCATAGCCAAACATTTATTATCAGTATTTCTTAAAAACAAAAAACATAAACAACAACATTGCATGTAACTACAATCACATGAACCAGAACCACTACGAATTTATGACCTACCTACCTCAGCTCCACAAGTTTTCAAACGAATGAATTTTAATTTTTAATTACTATTTGGACGGTTTGGACCCACAAACTCTGTATATAACACCAACATTACGTAGGACCTTGGAGCCATGATATCATCACTGTCTCATCATCTCCCCTAAACAAAATAAAAATTTGATTGGTAGGTTTCAATTAAATAAACTAGTAAATTTTGTTTTTATCAAATAAGAGGATTAAGATTCGAATATACTAAAAACTTATTTATATATTAAATTTAATGATAAAACAATCATAATATTGCGACATGATAAATTAAAATTCGATTGTATTTATATATATATATATATATAAAAAGTTGATTTAGGTAACTAAAATTTTTTTTAAGGAAGATTATAATCTATAAGTGCATGATATTGTAGCTAGCCAGCATGACCAACTACGGAGGTCCACATCACGGCCACATAAACAATCCAATGGTCGGTCAAGCAAAACTGCAAAATAAAACCACAACAATCATTGATGGACCCACCATCTCACATCCAATTGGTCGGTGATTAGAATTTCTTTCACCATGTGATCACCCTCCAACAAGTCACATCAGCCATCCACGTGGCATGATAGGAACAAAATGGAGGCCCCGTCCTATTTCTCTTTTTTTTTTCCCCCTCGTTGAAAACAAGCTGTTACCGGATAGAAACTGGCTATTCCGGTTTCAATAAGGCCGTTCATATTCTTTAGAGACCCTATATATAAACTGCTCACTATGTAAGCTAAAGATCAATAAGCAAAAAAAGAGACACCAAAAAAAAGAAAAAAAAGAAGCTAGTACAATTTGGCTTTTGTAATAAGCTCTAGAGCTCTCGAAAGCTAAATTGAAATACTAGAAAAATGCCGATTTCTCAAATTGCTATTGGTAGCCCTGCCGAGGTTGGCCAAGCTGATACTCTAAAAGCAGCCCTTGCTGAGTTCATCTCAGTTCTCATTTTTGTTTTTGCTGGTGAAGGCTCTGGCATGGCTTTCAGTAAGACACTAAACCTTTTCTTTCATTTTATTTATTTCACAATCTTTAGAAGTAACACGTGCAATTGACTAAGGCTATGTTACTCGAGGATTAAGATCGAGTCTATTTCACAATTAAGATCTTATTCCTTATATCTTTTTTTAGAATTAATTATAACATGTTGCTAATCCCACAACTCGTACTATTTTCCTTCTAGACCCCCAAACACTTTATAGATGGGGAGGTATCAATTCAGCTACAAAGTCTTTAGCCTCATTCCTTATATCTAACAGTGTACATTATATTACGTTTATTTATAACGTGAAAGTAAATCCACCTTTAGAATTATAATATATTTCTCATTTTCTTTCTTGCTCATCCAATAAAATGAGAAACTAATTGGTGAATGGTTTTTTTGCAGACAAGCTCACTGATGATGGGTCAACAACACCGGCTGGACTTGTAGCTGCAGCCCTAGCTCATGCCTTCGCACTGTTCGTGGCAGTTGCAATTGGTGCAAACATCTCCGGTGGTCATGTGAACCCTGCTGTTACATTTGGTGCCTTCCTTGGCGGCCACATCACACTCATTAGGGGTATTTTGTACTGGATCGCCCAGCTCCTTGGCTCCGTCGTTGCTTGCTTGCTCCTTAAGTTTTCAACCGGGGGATTGGTAAGACCATTCACGGATCTAAGTTTAAACCAACATACTAGTATATAAGAAAAAATAAATAAACTATATATGACAACTAATAAGATAAAACTTTCACTCAATACATTTTAGAAAATATTCATAAATATATATATATATATATATATATGAAACTCGATGTAATTTTAAAGTACCATATTATACAAAATTACAAGCAACACTTTTTTTTTCCTTGGTTGTAGACTTTTACATAATTTTGACCCTGGTGAAGTGCAAGACTGATGGTCATGTATATGTTAGTGCATATTATACATATACATTAATTAGCATCTTTCTCATTGCATTGGTTCCGCAGACTGTGAGAGAAATATTACATATATCAAATGCACTAACATTGGGATCCATATGCAGTAAGCGAAATACTGTAATATATTACAAAATGCATCACATATCTTCTCACTTGGAAACAAATGCATTTGGACCGTGTGAATTTCTTTACTTTTTGAACTGCATCAATCATCATATATCTAAATTATTCTTTATTTAGAATTTAGATCTACGTGAAACTTCCATAAGCCTTATGTAAAGTTCATACGTGCATAAATAATTGAGATTCACAGTTTATGCATAAAGGAACATCTGGGATATTTCTTTTCTGATTTTTGAAAAGTTATAGGACTCAGAAGCTATAGGACTTTAGGTAATCTCAGCTTGTCTAGCAGTCTAGGTGTTAAGTGTTCGTAGCCCAATTAAGGGCTTTTTATTTATTTATTTATTTATTTTGCTTTATGCTGTTTGTTTTAGTAATCTCTTCAATCATCAATGATTCAATATAAATTTATACACACATATATATGTATATTTGTATTGATGGTTAATTTTATCTTCTTTATATGTATGTAGACAACATCCGCATTCTCTCTATCGTCTGATGTGACTGTATGGAATGCCGTAGTGTTTGAGATCGTGATGACCTTCGGATTGGTGTACACCGTGTATGCCACAGCCGTGGACCCAAAGAAAGGAAACATTGGAATTATTGCACCCATTGCAATTGGTTTCATTGTGGGTGCCAACATCTTAGTTGGTGGTGCCTTTGATGGTGCATCCATGAACCCAGCAGTCTCCTTTGGCCCTGCTGTGGTCAGTTGGTCATGGGACAACCACTGGGTCTACTGGGTTGGTCCACTCATTGGCTCCGCCATCGCCGCCCTCATTTACGAGTTCATCTTCATCAGCCCAAACACCCATGAACCTCTCCCATCTACAGATTTCTGAAAAACAAGATCTCTTTCTCTCTCACTCTTTTGTTGAAGTTATGGGAATGGGTTGAAAGTTTGGTGGTTTTCTTTTGGTTTCAGTATTGGTGTTGCTTGTATCTTCCTGTTGCCAATTGTTGATTTCTGTGAACTATGTCTTGTATTGCAGCAATCGTTTTGAAAAGCAATGTTCATTTGTGCTTAGAATCTTTCCCATTCTTTTCTCTCTCTTTTTTTGGCCTAAATTTTAAAAATTGTTTTAGATGTAAATGGGTACCAACCGTGAGTATAGATAAATTTAAAAATTTAAAAATAAAAATAAAAATAAAAGACGTGTCATTGGGACATTTGCTTTATATGAGCAAATCAAACTCGGTCCTATATTTATTCGGATTAGAACATAAACCTAAAAACAAATATTAAAAAGAGAGTCAGCTAGTTTGTAAAATATTATTGCTACAATTGAGAAAGCATCCATGAGTTGAATAGCTTCTACACTAGACTGGGTGGTGGGTTTCATGGCCTGGATCACTAATAGAAAACACTATATGTTAGTAGCATATTCCTAAATCCTAAGGTACAATTCTGCCCCCACAAAAGATTTAAATAAGAACAAGTTTTATAATATCCTATATGTAAATATTTTGGCTGGCACTAACTACCCCACAACAGTCCAGCCCATTGGTTAGGCTTCTTCTAGCCACGAGCAACCTAGACTCAATGCCAGTTGTCCTGTATCAAGTTCAACGATAATACAAAAGAAACATGCTGAGGGAATCTGAGACTGAGACACTTCCCCTTCATTTCAAGTGGAATGAAGATAATCAATTCCACAATTCAATTCTTTTTTCTTTTTTTATATATATCTAACTATATATGCTATTATATTATTTAAAATTTTAAATGATGTGACAATGAATACGCTTTCAGAATTGTAATATATAATATGAACCATGAAAGGGAATGGAACTTAGTCACTTAGTGAATTAGACATTACGATACACAGCACGGTGATTAGAATAAGGATTGTAAACACGCATACATATCATATGACCAGAAAAGTGCAGGCATCATAATTTTCTGAGACTGAGTGAAGTATAACAAAAAGGATTGTTGCCAGCAGCAAAAAGAAGACACGAAGGTGCAAACTCTAAACATGTGAATTGTGCGAAAGGGCTTGGAAAAAATGGGGAAAAGAAAAAAGGTTGTAGATGGAGGCAGTCTTGTTGAAAGGAAAGGCAGCAAAACACATAAAAAAAGTACCACTGGACATATACGTATACCAGTATTTAGTAAGAATAAGATGAAGAATGTATCATGTACCAGCTGCTTGGCATTCCCTTTCAAAAACACCTGCATATATATTTTTATACCTTATAACATGTATGATGAAGAGTGAAATTGCTCTAGACTGAGGTTTAACCCAGCTAGGGGAAAAAGGCGACAAATGGACTTCATCTTTTTAAGTTACAGAGGACCACTTACAAAGCTGCGTGCCTTTTTTTTTTTTGGGATAATTACAGTAAACCCACCTGTAGTAAGACCCGTTTTCACTTTGCCTACCCGTGGTTCAAAACTTATCACTTTGCCCACCTGAGGTACCTTCCGTTAGAGATCTGTTACCCACCTCTCCGTTTGCAGTTAGAAAAACACATTTTTAGAGAAAAACAAACATAACAAAGATCAAAAAGTTAAGGCTTTTTATTTCTTAAGAACTTCTATAAGAACAAAACACAGGAATAGCTCAGATCAAATGCTCAATGAAATCATTTTTAATCTGGAGGATGACGCAAAGGTGGGAGTATAGGACAATTCCTTCAATAAAGACTTCATCAAACAGTTCCTAGCAATCCAATTACATGCTCCACACTTGGAAAACTCATTGAAACGTGGATTAGGAAGCAATTACAGAACCCAAAAAAGAATTCACAAAAGGGTTTATAAATTCTGAAACATTTCAAGTAAGCAAATGATATTAGTCCAATTTCACACTTTTTGATTCAACAATCAGCTCAAACTTCTGGGTTTGTTCAAATTTAAATTTAAAATTAAATAAATACAAAAAAAAAAAAGAAAAGAAAAAAGAAGCAAACATACAGATCCAAAAACAAGAATCCTAGGTTTCATATTGGCACAAATCCTAAAAAACATTTACAAAAATCCTACACTTGAAAAAGTGCTCTACTCTAATTTCACAAAAATCCTTTCAGACACTTTCAGTCATTCACAAAAATCATACACGGCTTCAAAACCCAGACCCACCACACCTAGCAACACAAACACAGACCCACAAGAACTGACACTCAAAACCAAAGGGATTGGTATGAAACTATTGCAAAAAATGGGGTACAAAGGCAGTGGCCGTGGGAAGAATGCACAAGGGATTGTCACTCCGATCGAGCCCAAACTGCGCCCCAAGAACATGGGTATGGGCTTCAACGATTTCAACGAGACAGAAGATAAGAAGGGTTTGTTGGGTAGTGACTCTATGGGTGTAGAGAGAGTGAAGGAGAAGTTGGGTTTGTGTTTGTTATGGGTTGGGGAATGTTTAAGGGAATTTCAATTAATCTTGAGTCCATCGAGCCAGTCGTGGTCGCTAACAGAGACGGTGAACGGTTCGCACAAGTTCGTGATCCAAGGCTACTCGTTGGCGAAAGGCATGGGAGTAGGGAAGCACATCGCGAGCGACAACTTCACCGTCAGAGGATATCAGTGGGCAATATATTTCTATCCCGACGGGAAAAACCCCGAGGACAATTCTGCCTACGTTTCGTTCTTCATCGCGCTCGCCAGCGAAGGCACCGACGTCCGAGCCTTGTTCGAATTAACCTTAGTCGATCAAAGCGGCAAAGGAAAACACAAAGTCCATAGCCATTTCGATCGCGCACTTGAAAGCGGTCCATACACTCTCAATTAATCTAGGTTTGAATTTTTTTTTCTTTGGACTGAATCTGGGTTTGTTGTTTTTTCCTCCAATTTGTTCTTAGAAAACGGTCCATACACTCTCAATTAATTTGGGTTTGAATTTTTTTTTCTTTGGACTGAATCTGGGTTTGTTGTTTTTTCCTCCAATTTGTTCTTATAGAAGTTCTTAAGAAATAAAAAGCCCTAACTTTTTGATCTTTGTTATGTTTGTTTTTCTTTAAAAATGTGTTTTTCTAACTGCAAACGGAGAGGTGGGTAACAGATCCCTAACGGAAGGTACCTCAGGTGGGCAAAGTGATAAGTTTTGAACCACGGGTAGGCAAAGTGAAAACGGACCTTACCACAGGTGGGTTTACTGTAATTATCCCTTTTTTTTTTTTGGGAGGGGGGGGAGGGGGAGAGACCCGTTATCACAATTAATAGTAATAAATTTTTTTATTCTAGAATAATCCAGCTACTAGACTATGGTTCTGCTCTGGCTTCAGCTTGTGCAACAGTAACGTTAACAGTAATAACAGTAACAAGTTGCTGTTCTACACTCCATTACAATGAAACACAAACATGGCAGCATATGACTCTAGAATACTTATCTTCCTAAACATATAAAATTTCTAAAGTTTGCACATAATTTCACTCCATATATCATCATGTAAACAATTGCAACATGGTAAAAGTAAGGGTAGTGAGCATCTAACTTTGGTCACATTGATGGATCATGGAACTGCATAAGTGTATCAAGAAAATAATTGGAAGAATATCGAAGAAGCCTATAGCCAAGGACTTAAAATTCCAGAAGTACCAGTAAGTGACAATTAACAAGCATCTGTATCTGAAAGAGGTCTAAACTTCACAATTTCTTCTTCTCATGTTGTTTTCCCAGTTTTGACCGCCGTTGCTTAAACATATGCAGGTAAAGCTTTAACCACAGAAAAGGGTAGCCCAGAAGAAGAACCTGATACAGAAAATTCAAGCAAATGTTAACAACAAACTTGTAAAGATAAAGATTGAAAGAAGTCAAAAAATTGTTATACTATGGCAAGAAGAAAAACGCCAGTCTCTATTTGCGATACAGCCTATATACTGCATCTGATTCATTTTTCATTTAATAAAGTGAACACCAGAACCATTTTTACTGAACACCACAGGAAAGGGAAACAGAAAAAGGAGAAAATTAAAGAGAGAACCGAAAATGTCCACCAAACTACCTCATTGGATGACCAGGAATATTATGGTATATGTGCCTATAAAGAACTGGCATCCATAGAGTAATCATTGTGGTGAAAAACTGGACATCCTACTATGGTTTTAAACTTCCAGACTTTTCTCCTAAGAAACTGCCATGCCCAAAAGATCATTCTTGTATACAAGTAACCCAAGTTTAGCATTAAATTTATAGGGACGGCAATGGAGCTGGTTTGAGACAGAGCAGTCCCAAAGTAAACATAACATTACACAGATTTGAACTTCCCACCCCGTTCTGGACAAAATAAAGGCCAAATATTTTCGAATTTACCCAAGTAGAAGAAAGCAAGGTAGCTTAGCCCAACAATAGTTCGATTACACAATACTGTAACTCAAAGATACATAATTGGACTGCGCTTTAGATTGAAGTTCCCAAATCCCAACCTAAATTTTATTGCATAAATTCATACCCTGTACCTGCCGGAGCAGGCAGGTATGCCAAATAACCTATCAAGCTCCGGCAGGTATGCCAAATAACCTATCAAGTTACCATCTTCATTTCAAGTCAAAAGGTTAAAATCTACAAAATCAGATGTGCCTCCAGTTATGTTAATTTTACAAGCTATTCATAGTACAAACCTCAAAGGAATGGAAGAGTGCAAAGAAATAATGGACGCCTCAACTTTCTTAGAAACACTAGAGGTTTCCCCATAAAATCTTCTTAAATATCAACATACCATGAGAGAATTATAATAGCTGAAGGGAAGACCATTAAATAGATGTTCATGGAGATGCCTCTTCTTTATGAAGGGAAGTGCTTGGTACATAAGCCACACTACATGGCAATAACCAACAGTTAAACAAATTATACTGAAAAAAGAGTCGATAGTAAAATGAGAGACAGGGAATGGGGAGTGGATCAAAATAATATTGTTAAATATCAAAGTAATTAATGGAAGCTGCTTACTTTCACCAGGAGCCATTCCTATAGGATACAGCACAATGAATGCAGTGTACCTAGTGAAAAGCAAAAGTATAATTTTATTTAAAAAATTCAGCTTCTGCTTATATAGTGTATCACTAGTGGTGTATATACAAATTCTTAGGGAACAAAAAAAAAAATTAACCTGAGGTAATTAATCCAATATGGACAACTTCCCATGCAGCTCAAAGTGTAATGTGAATACCTAATTACCTGCATCCAGGATCATCACCATGTCATATTTTATATATGCCATGAAATTTGGTAAGCAGGAGCAGGAACACACTGAGAAAAGTAGGACACGATATATCAAATTGGATGGATAACACATCAATAACTTGTAATGAAAAAGGAGAAAAGAACACCTCCCAAAAAAAAAGAGTGACTAGGTAGTAAGAGAGAAATCAATGATGAGAGATTGTGACCATTTTTTGCTTTCTATCCTTCTCGTTAACTTAACACACAGAGAGAGAGAGAGAGAGAGAGAGAGAATTTTTAAAGAATGAGTGAATGGCTATAAGATTATTAGTTTTAATTTTCTTTACTAACTGTAATGGAAATGCTTATGCTGTCAGTACCCAAGTCCAGTTATTTTAAAGCATTCAGAAAAAAACTGTAGTCCAATGCACATACTTTTTTCACAAAAGGATACAAATATGATGCTCATGGTTCCCAAAGGTAATGTCAGAAGCTTTTTTAGGAAAATCCAGCCCTATACAGAAACAGTATAGTAATAATTCTGTGATTTTTTTTTCTCTCTTTTTTGCCATGGTTAACTGTTCTGTGAACAACTATGTGGCCTACAAAAGCAATCCCACAACAAATTCTCTTATAAAATTAAAGATAGAAATAAAAACATATTTTGGTCACCCCCAGCCAAGACAATTGAAACGAATTTGTATTATCTCACAAGACTAAATAATTTATTGTGGACTACCATCCCACACTCAAGCATATATCTCAAATGATTGAAGATCATACATGACATATGTTTGGTTGCAATGTAAACTTAAATAAGCTTTTTTATAAGGTAAGCAAATAAATTGTCAGCTTTTGAAGCCTAAGTCCAACCCTTGAGAGTTCCATTTAAAAGAGGCAAGTAAAAACAATGTCTTTGGGACTACTCTTATGATCTCCTTACCTTGTATTACAGGTCCATTAATGCAATCAACTATAGCTTTTCAAATTACTAGAAATTTGATTCTCAAAAATAGAATTACTAGAAATTCAATAACTTTTACTTTATGTTTCTCTGCAAAAAGAATTTTTTTGGAAGCTCTCTAGAAAAAGATACAGAACAGATAAATTTGAACTAATCTAGTCATCATCAGCTAAATCAAGTATTAATAATATTATTTGTAGCCCGTTAGTAGACAATGCACCTCTTGTCGGCAATCATTAACTAATTAAGTTTGGAATTGCAAATAACATTCTGGCATGATTTTTCACCAAGCATTTTCCTATCATTTGTTTCAGCCAAACCCATGACCAAACAAAGGATTAGTTTAAAAAACTCATCTTAACACCTTGACAGAATGTTCTTTCAAACTTCTTATCTTCCAATCAATGCAATGCAATACTGCCGGATCATGTTGGAAGGGTGTTTAAGTAACGTTTTACAGAAATTAAGTACCAAAGCACAGGGACAGCCCAGAACCATATAAAATCCAACCTACCTCACTTAGACTCCAAGCAACAAAAGTTATGAAAATTGATGGCAACTCTTGCACCTGCAAAAAAGGTTAGAACCAAAGATTGTGATCGGTTTAAGCATCACAAAAATACAGCATAACATATATGAACTCAAAATCTTTAACCCCCACACTGCACAAACGATAGGCCCTAAGAGACTTCCACATCATCTGTTTGCCCTTCCTTTCTTCGACCACTCTTTTATTAAGTAACAGCTTCACCTCGAAGCTTGTACATCACAAATAGGAATTGAATCCAAAAACTAAACATTAATATAATTTAGGAGTGACGCTAGGGCTAATGCAAATTTTGCTACATATGTCTTACAAATTGATATGTCAACTTTCAAACATAAAGCAACAAAGTAATTAAAGAACTTATTTATTATGTTGTTGATGTGATACTGACACCAATTACATTTATTGCCACATTAGCTTGTATGCCTCTGATTGTAAAATTGGTATTAGTCTTAACATTTTCCATCATATAGTACTAAATTTAAACTAAGAGAATCCAAAAGCAATTTAGAGAACCTCATCGATTTGACGAACAACAGCCAACAGAAAATGAGTCCTTCCTCCCCATTGCATTAGAGGATTGACAACTCCACTTGGCACAAGACCTTAAATTCCAAAGAATTACACATCACATATATTATTATATATTCAATCATATTCACATCAGATGGGCACATACATAAAACCTTAGAAACCTACCAATGGCCCCATGTACAACTTCCAAGAATGCAGCTGTTTGCAGCAAACCTTCACTCCAAAAACAAAAACAGTGATAATAATAATAATAATAATAATAATAATAATAATATAAACAATGTTAAAATAATAATTAAATAATTGAATTCATCGTTTTTTATCAGTTTAAACTTTTGTGACAAGTGATACTTTATCATTGTATCAAAGCATATGACCTAACTTCAAAACTTGGGCTCTACTCACGAAAGGGAGTTTGGACCCACACGTGAGAGAAAATTTAAAAAAAAATATAGAATTCACTATTTTCTTTGAGCCTAAGCTTCTTCACCAAGTAATATAATTAAATAGTTTGAAATTTAAAAAACACAAGATTGATGAGATTCTCTTCTTTTTCTTTTTTCTTTTTCCTAGTTTTCCTGCAAATTCAACAATAATTAAGAAAGCAAGCTGAGCTGAGACCAAGAAAAAACTGACAGATTAGTTCTCCAGCAGAAGCGTAAGCTCCATTCACGGACTTGGTGGTTACAAAGCTGCTCAAAATTCTAGAGAGAGCAATTGCCCTGACATAAACAAAAATAGTAATAATAAATAAATATTAGAAATAAGTGTTATTGACAATTTATAATGCATGAATGAACTCAGAGAGATAAATAGAAGAGATAGAGATAGAGATGGAGATAGTACAATTTTTGGTAATTTTGGAAAGAAATAGTGATTACCAGCCGATGGCGTGGAGAGAATTGTAAGTGCAGAGATAGACGTTGGACAGTGGAGACATTGCGAGCGTGGCCCTTGCTTTTACGGTTGCACGGGTTATTCGGCTTCGCTCACTTCGGATTGGACGTTAACTTAGCGGATGTGAAATGTCAAATGTGTGAAGGATACGTGTGATGTGGGAACGAAGTTACACTTAGAACAACCCACTTTAAAAGGCTAAAACCCCTTTTAAAGTTTAAGCCCATCAGATATTGAACGCTATATTATTTTCAGCCCAATAGAATTGTCACAACTTCTTGTAAGTTGTAACATGTTCTCTTTCAGGACTTTCCATTTAAAAATTTAAGCCTTGACTAAAATAATAATAATAAAATAAATTCTAAAATATAAATTGCATCCTTTAAGTTTGAGTAAAATTTAAACCTCTAACTTTATTTTCATTTAATTAAGTTATCTAAATTTCAAATTTATTGAATCCAAGCTTTCTGTCTAATTCCATTAAAATTTTGCTGTTAATAAAATTTAAAAAATTATGTTTTTTGTTTTTATTAATTTTATAGATTCTTTTCTTGTGAGAAATTTTATTTTAATTTTTTCAAAAAAATATTTTTTTTTGTTTTTTTAAATGTATTTTTTTATTAGTTAATTGCATACTTAATAGCAATTTTTTAACAAAATTAAATAGAAGATCTAAATTGAATTAATATGAAATTTAAAAAACTCAATTAAACAAAAGTAAAGTTAAAGAACTTAAATGAATTTCAACTTAACTTAGAAAATGTGATTTGAATTTGAGCCAAAATTAAATAAATAAATCATCCCTTGGATGAACTTATTTTTATGGACAAAGTTGAGCTTCAAACTAGTTTGGATCTCTCTTTTTCAATCCACTACATAACGATTTAGGATGGCGTGTACAACATTAAAGAATTTCCTTCAAAAATAACATGCCTAAACCCATGGGAAAAAAACACTAATAATGGCAAAAAGTCCTACCTTAGCGTCAGCCCAAAAAGTCACCATGAACATCAACATCACTTCAAGCATATGTGATCTTACCCAAATGATATTGACTGAAAACATCAAGGTAGACATTGTTAGGCCTCACAGCTACATCGAAGTTGATAATGTGGCAACAATGTGGAGGATAGGTTAAAACTGGAGGTGAGGGGGAGAATGTAGTGAAGATGTGACGCTTCCCATGCATGCATGTTGGTGAAATAAGAAAATTCTATTAATCTCACGAGCAAGCATTGAAGGCCGGAGGGAAGGGGATGTAGTGGTGGCATGAAAGAGTGACTCTTGTGCTGTTGTGCAACTAGTGCCTATGGAGCCAAATTTGGTAGCATATAAGAGCAGAAAGCAGAGTAAAAGAGTATGTCTCCTAAAGGTAGAGATTTTAGATTTTTACCAGGGTTGAGGATGAAGCTAGCCTATTATGCCAAGTTTGTAAGTCGAAGCCAATCTATATGGATTGGCCCTGGGGAGGATTGCCACACTGTTTGAACCAGAAAACATTGGGTGAAAAGATGAAAACTTGTTTCCTCGTGTATGGTAGAGAAAGCAGGATTGGTCTATGGATTGTATTCGAGACTTTTGAGTTGCCAAAGTGGCTTTATTGATTTTTTTTTTTTTTGGGAAAGTATTGATTTGTTTTCCTTCTAGAGTGTGTTTCAATCCTTTAATTTTTAGGACCAGAGGAGCTAAATCTCAGTGATTGGTCCTATGAGATTGTTGGAAAAATGGTTTATTATCTTCGTGGACACTTTCCCAAGTCTTTAAGGTGTGAATGAGAAATTGATTCTGTAAGTGTCGGCCCAAGTAGGTTGGGCTTATTTCAATGTTTGTCTATTAAGCTTTTTTTTTTTTTTTTTAAAAGAAAAAGACAATTCTATTCATTGTGCACGGAGATTGTAACGCTTCTTTTGCAAGTTGTTGATCATTGTATCTTGAGAGATAGACGTCTGAAAAACTCAAAGCATCACTAAATAAACAGTGTGAGGGGCGAAATCTATTTTAAGGGCAGTGTCAAACACTAGCCTTGATCGGTTTTGTATCAACTATTCTGCATTCTTTTGGTCTATAAGTTTTACTTTTTTTTCTCTTATACATTCACACATAGATTTATGCATATATTGATTATTAATCTTGTTCACAAAATCACAAAAGTAAATTATTTGTGCAATAATTCCAACAGAGGTAAGTAGATTTAACTGTGAGAATGCCATTGTTATTGTCTATCCTACTTGCCTTGTCTAATTGCTGTGTCGGGAAGAGGTGGATATTTAAAATTTTCACAGCAATTTGGGGGTCAAAAATGGAGATACCTCAGTTCCATTGGAAAGTTTCTGGATTGATGAAGTCAATTACTATGAGTATTTTGGTGTAGGAAGGAATAGATACAGCCACATTAGCATATTGTTGTTCTGGATATCTGTGAGAGGACTTTTTGTCTCCCATATAGCCACTCGAATTTGGGATTTTTTTTCAATCAGTTCATAAAAGGATATGAGGATTTTGCTATGTTAAGCTCTAATGGAAGGGCAAGCTGGTTGGTTTGAGGGCTGGCTTTTCTGAGGTTTATAAGGTGGTAAAGGTTTGTTGCTGTAAATTTTGCTGATGTTCTTGCCAAAGATTACACCCAGCTTCGAGGTTTAAGATATCACAAGGATAATGCTATAACAGATGGCAATGTGGAAACCAGAGGTTAGTGGGCCATTGACCAATATGGGCAACAAATGGGAAGTTTCTATCCGACTGGTATTTTAAGGGATAGGGCTAATGGACCACCTAGTTAATGGGTATATTGGGTATTACGCAATGGCATTAAAGATCTTTCCCTTCAGGGAAAAGTTCTTTCTTTTTAAGAAAGAAAAGGAATAAATGTTTGTACTTTGTAAGTAAAGTTAAGTAGTGAAGACTAATGTTATATACACAAATTATTTTATAAGATTTTTAGGAAGAATATTATTACAGTCATAAATTATTTTATTAATATAACAAATTTTTATTAGTTTTCATCTGAGCTCATCATTAACATTATCTTTTCACTTACTAATAATTACTTACCACATTATTAGTTTATAAAAAAATTTGTAAAATAGTTTATGTCTATAGCATTATTCTTTTACCAATTGTTGTTGTGACAAATTTTTATTGGTTTTTATTTATATCTACTACTAATATTACTTTTTTACTTACAAATAACTACTCACCACATTAGCTGTTTATAAAAAAAAATAAAAAAAATAAAAATTGTGAGTCATGCATTTTTCACGAAGGAAGGAAGGGATTATCCCCTCTTTTATTCCAATTATTAAATCCAAAAATGTTGCACTATGCTTTGACCATAAGGGAGTCTCGATCCATGAATGCTTGTTAACAAATGAGAAGCACTGGATGAGCCATTCGCAGTTTGTTAGTGGGAGACTTTCTAACATGCCTAAGTCTTTCTCCAAAAGTTTATTGGAAATGTGCACATTTCTTGATTTGGGCGAAGTGTTTGTTCATACCGTTTCTTGTTAATTACCTTTCATTTTTCTTATTTATGGTATAGTTTTCTTCGTGATTCTGGCTTGAGGTTCAAAATTATCACGACATGTGACTTTTTCATGTAACATCTTGTGATTGTACTTCGAAAACCTTCACCATTTAAAAAGTGGTCAAAATGAAAATATACTCCTTTCGACGAAAAGTTTCAACAAAATAACCCCTTTCCCAGGGGTGGAGGGGCAAAAATTCTCAAGTAATATGTAGTACAAGGTCTTATTTGCATACACAAAGACAAAATCAACTTTTTTACATAAATAATGTACTTGTACTATGTATTAATTCACTGTAGGAAAACAATTTCACGTTGGGGCCACTACAATTCTTTTTAAAAAAGTAATGGATCCCACCTTATAATAATATTATAATAAAATAAAACCACTTGTACAGCCTACTTCTCCACCACTATTTTGTTGAACAGAATTATGGAAAAAAAAAAAAAAAACCCTACTCCCACTCACTTGTCATTATAGCACCTCAAAAAAATTGAGAATCACAAATTTTTTTCTCAACTTTTTATCACAATTGTTGCGTGACAGAGTGTAATTGTTGGGAAAAAAAATTGTGAGTTTATGTGTTAGTATTTGTTAATCACTCACAGTCTGTCATATCAAAGTTTTGGCAAAAAAATTGTGAAATAATTTATGGTCTAGAACTACTTATAGCACCTCTGTTACTTATAGCAATTTTTTCTTTCCTCACCAGCATTTTCCAGTCTCAAACCCAAGTTTTTTTTACAAACTCAAATTTTAATTGTATATGACAATTACATTTGCATATAGTTGTTTATTTATTTTTTTTTATTAATATCAATTAATATTTTTTCGAATTAATTTTACTCTCTTTTGATCTTCCCCCTCCCCCCTAACCTAAAATCCTGGCTCTGTCACTGCCTTTCTGAAACTATTTAGAGCCCCTGTTTTGAAACTCGATTTTCTAAAAATCGAGTTTCAATGTAAAACTCGATTTTTAGAAAATCGAGTTATAGCCAAATTAAACTTTAAAAAAAAAAATTGTGAAACTCAAGTTCCACTTGAAAATTTTCAAGGAACTCGAGTTCCACACTAAAACACGATTTTGATAAAATTGAGTTTCAAAATAGGGGCGCATTTTGCTGGAACTTTGCCATAAGAGGTATATCCCCATTTTGTCCTTTAAAAAGAAGTTAATTTCGGTTTTTAAAGAGACAAATTTCACCATAGAAAATATTAAATGTCCTACTAAATTTATTATGAAAGCTTATGTAAATGGTGCTACATAAGTAATTTAATGATTAAATTGTCACCATAATTCTTAAATAAATTTTGATTTGTGTTTAAAAGTAAACCTTTTATAAAGTTTTTACCATAAAAAAGATAGTACCCCTAAATCAGAGTTTTTTGGCTAAATATTGCTGAATCTCGAGTTTATTTGCGTTATGGGCACTGTTTCAAGTTATTTAGGGAATTGAGGACAAATAGTGAATTTCGGCAACGGTGTTGCCAAAATTCTAACAAAAGTATGAGAGAGAAAGAGAAAAAGTGGGAGAGAGAAAATTTTGAATTTCAGCAATGGCATTACCGAAATTCCTGCTACCCCAAACACACTGACCGAGTGGGTGTGAAGTACTCGAAGTGTGCTAGTGCGCAGGTGCCCAAAGGAAACCAATTGTGGCAATGTCATTGCCGAAATAGGGGGGAAAAAATTGTGGCAATTGTGGCAATGCCATTGCCGAAAATGGAAGGGGAAAAAAATAGTGTTTGCCAAAATCTGGGGAGGAATTAAAAAAAAAAAAAAAGTGTTACGTCCACAGTATTTTTACAACAAATCATAGGCGATTAGTTATTATTAGTTCAAATTTGGATTTAACACTGAGATTACTTTTTTAATCCAACAATAACAACCAGTAACAACCTGCCACTTACGTTTTGTTGTAAATATATTGTAAAAATTGTGTGCACATATCATTTCTCAAAAAAAAAAAATGTGGAATAGATTTGTGGCAATGGCATTGCCGAAATAGGAGGAAAAAAAATTGTTGCAATTGGTTTATAGCAATGGTATTGCTGAAATAAGGGGGAAAAAATTTGTGGCAATGTCATTGCCGAAAATGGGAGGGAAAAAAAATAGTGGTTGCTAAAATATGGGGAGGAATTAAAAAAAAAAAAAAAAAAGTGCTACGTCCACAATATTTTTACAACATTTACACAATAAATCACAAGTGATTAGTTATTATTAGTTCAAATTTGAATTTAACACTGAGATTACTTTTTTAACCCAACAATAACAATCAGTAACAATCTGCCACTTAGGATTTGTTGTAAAAATATTGTAGAAATTGTGTGCACATATCATTTCTCAAAAAAAAAATGTGGAATGGATTTATGGCAATGGCATTGCCGAAATAGGAGGGAAAAAAAATTGTTGCAATTGGTTTGTGGCAATGGCATTGCCGAAATAGGAGGGAAACAAATTTGTGACAATTGTGGCAATGTCGTTGCCAAAAATGGAAGGGAAAAAATTAGTAGTTGTCAAAATCTGGGGAGGAATTAAAAAAAAAAAAATGTGCTACACCCACAATATTTTACAACATTTTCACAATAAATTACAGATGATTAATTATTATTAGTTCAAATATAAATTTAACACTGAGATTACTTTTTTAATCCAACAATAACAACCAATAACAACCTGCCACTTAAGATTTGTTGTAAAAATTTGTGCACATATCATTTCTAAAAAAAATGTGGAATAGATTTGTGGCAATGACATTACCGAAATAGGAGGGAAAAAAATTGTTATAATCGGTTTGTGGCAACGGCATTGGTGAAATAGAGGGTAGAAAAATTATGGAATGAATTTGTGGCAATGGCATTGCCAAAACAGGAGGAAAAAAAACTGTTGCAATTGGTTTGTGGCAATGGCATTGCCAAAATAGAGAGGGAAAAAATTTTTGTGGGAATAAATTTGTGGCAATGGCATTGCCGAAATAGGAGGAAAAAAAATTGTAACAATTGCTTTGTGGCGATGGCATTGCCAAAATAAAGGGGGAAAAAATTGTGAAAACAAAAATTGTTGCAATTGGTTTGTGGCGATGGCATTGCCGAAATAGAGGGAAAAAAAAATTGTGGTAATGAATTTTGGTTTGTGGCAATGGCATTCCGAAATAGAAGGAAAAAAAAATTATAAAAAAGTGGCAATTGATTTGTGGCAATGGCATTGCCGAAATAGGAGGAAAAAAAATGTTGCAATTGGTTTGTGGCAATGACATTGTCAGAGAGAGAGAGAGAGAGAGAGAGAGATGTCTGAATACCAAAAAAAAAAAAAGTATGCATATTCTTATTCTGTAGTATTTTTTTGACCAAAACAGTTTGGTTTGTGTGTATGTCATGTTCTTTCTTTTCGTATTATAAAAGTATCCTATGAAACAAATAAGGATAGATTCAAGTACAATGAGTACATTGATTCTTATTCTAAAAAAAGTACATAGATTCTTACAATATGAAATAGAAATAAAAAATGATTGATGTGCACGCTGTAAATAATAAAATAAAAAAAAAGTACATAGATTCTTATAGAAGAAAAAAATGATTGATGTGTACGTTGTAAACAAAAAAAAAAAAAACAAAGAAAGTATATATATTCTTACAATAGGAAAGAAAAAAATGGTTGATGAGCACATTGTAAATCAAAAAAAGTAAAGAAAGTACATAGATTCTTACAATATGAAAGAAAAAAATAATTGATGTGCACACTCTAAACCAAAAAAAGCAAAGAAAATACATAGATTCTTACAATACGAAAAAAAAAATGATTGATGTGCACGCTGTAAACAAAAAAAAAAAAAAAAAAAACAAAGAAAGTAAACAAAACAAAACAAAAAAAAAAAAAACAAAGAAAGTAAACAAAACAAAAAAAAAAAAAAAAAAAAAACAAACAAACAAACAAACAAACAAAGATTCAATCAACCAATTACCTCAACTCTTCATCTCATCTGATTCTTATTATCTGCATCGAATATATTCACCTATTCATATCACGCTTAAATCTCTTTCAGAGATTCTTTTTTGTCTTTTATTCTTCAATATTTTTTTGACTGACACAGTTTGGTTTGTGTTTCTTACAAAACGAAATGAAAGAAAAAATGATTGATGTGCATGCTGTAAAAAAAAAAAGTACATAGATTCTTATAGAAGAAAAAAAATGATTAATGTGCATGCTGTAAACCAAAAAAAAAAAAAAAAAAACAAAGAAAGCATATAGATTCTTACAATAGGAAAGAAAAAAAATTATTGATGTGCATACTGTAAACAAAAAAAAAGTAAAGAAAGTACATAGATTCTGTTGAAGGCCAAAATTTCACAGGAAAGCTTGTTCTATGAAAAGTAAGGAAAGACCATGGGCTTTGACAAAAGAAGGCCCAATTCATGCAGCAAGGAGAATCGACATTGAGGCCCTATGCATGTTCAGATTTCCAGCAAAAAAAAGACCATTAAAAATCCAGCAAAATCCAGTGAAAGAACTGGGCCGGGATCCCCAGAGGCTACCAGAGGCTCGGGATCCTCGGGACGTGCGCAGTTAAAATGGGATTGAGACAGCTCAGAATGAGTACCACGAAATACAAGAAATGAAGAACAGATATGTCCCTCTCAAGCACCCAGTGGTACAACAAAGAATCAGAAAGCTTGGAGAGTAACAATTCATGAACAAAAGGCTGGTACCCCGGGGAACCCAGAATGAAGAACTATAAAGGGAAGTGGCTGGGAAAACCTTCAACCCAGCAGGAATTGATTCTGCTCACTTGGGAAAATTGACAGCAAGGAGGACAGCCAAAAAGCTAAGTCTAAGAGGCAAAAGGCCTTGAAAGAAGAAAGGGTAAAGGTCAGCTATCCAAAATGGAAAGTCAGTAAGTGACTTTTAGGAAAACATGACTAAAAGATGAAAACTATGAGAAACAGAGAAAGAATCAACGGTCAGAATGGCTGGCATAACAGAGGCTCTAGTACCCAGGGAGCCAAGGGGGAAGAATCAATGGTATCCAAACCCTAAAATAACACTATAAAAAGGATGATGCAGCAATAGAAAATCACAAAAAGGGAATCGTTAAGATTACTCTGTAAAACTCAAGAAAAACAGAGGAACCGCTCCCGGTATCCCAGAGACAGCCACTATAGCATATGCTTGGATTCAACAAATTCAAACTTTGCAAGTCTTGAAAGCTTGAATAGCTATCAAAGTCTGTAACTTTTGAACTTAGTTGAACCTTGTATCATGTGAATATAGAACTATAGGAAAAGCTCTGTAAAAACAAAAGAAAACAGAGAACCGCTCCCGGTATCCCAGAGACAGCCACTATAGCACATACTCGGATTCAACAAATTCAAACTTTGCAAGTCTTGGAAGCTTGAATAGCTATCAAAGTCTGTAATTTTTGAACTTAGTTGAACCTTGTATCACGTCTTAGTGAGCATATCCACAATCAAGAAAATAATGAAATACCTCATTATTGATTTGAGGATCTCTAACAATTATTTCGTGCATTTCTTTATTGCATTGTCTTCCTTTACTGTTTCTTGCTAAAATCCTCCTCATCTAACTATCTTGGAAGGCAAAGCTCAAGCAAAGCCACTCGGACTTGAGTTCCAAATCCCACAAGTCTTGTGCAAAAGCACCAAGTCTGTGAGAATTGGGGCCAGGATCCTCGTGGCAGAATCATCCTCATGAAACTCATTTACATATATGTATATGCATTAAAATGTATATCCTAATCTAAGAAACTAACAATTATTTAGAGATATGTGTATTGTATAGTGTGTTTTTTTTTTTATGAAGCACCCATAGAGGTAAAGGGAGAGGACAAAGCTCTATCGCATAATAAAACATGGAAAAAGACCATATAGTTCAGAAAACCAGAGCTTCTGGGTTCTTACAGGCCTAGTACGTCCCGGGATCCCACGACAGTATGCCCGGGATCCCACGACAATACGCCCTAGGGTACTAAGAGGAATTGTATTTTTCATCTTGAGGAGCTTTATATGATTTGCGCACAACTTGGTTCGTAATCAGCCCCATTTAGCTGCGGTGAACCAAGCCCAGTCCACCAAAATAACAACTATTTGGGCCCGGGATCCTTATCTCTACTTGGGCCTGTGTGCTAAGAAAAAAAAAAGCACTCTCACAGGTCTTAAGAAAGAAAAAAAGAAGGAAGAACATCAAGAAAGAGGAGAGGTCAGTGCAGGAACTGTGAAAGTACATTCAAAGAAGAGGGATGATCTCTACTTTCAAGACAATTTCTATCTTGTGTGGAGAGTTTGTTGTTTACAGCTAACCAACTAATAAACGAATGCTTTTGGATAGTTAAATGGAACCAAAGCAAATTCCTAAGTGATTCACATCATGACTTTCATAAATTTACAGCCTAAACCAACAAATATCAATAATGAAACACATCATGGGTCTTAAATAAAAGTTCTTGTAAATTGGATAACTGCTTCAAAATATTTTTAACGATGTTGGCCATACTTGTAAGTTTTTAAGATCAATTTTAATGGGGTTGAAGAGTGGCTAGGTCTGACAACTAAAAAGTTGCTATATGGCTAATCAACTAATAAACGAATGCTTTTGGATAGTTAAATGGAACCAAAGCATATTCCTAAGCAAATATCAATAATGAAACACATCATGGGTCTTAAACAAAAGTTCTTGTAGATTGGATAATTGCTTCAAAATCTTTTTAACGATGTTGGCCGTACTTGAAAGTTTTTAAGATCAATTTTAATGGGGTTGAAGAGTGGCTAGGTCTGACAACTAAAAAGTTGCTAGATGGCTAAAAGACGAGAAAAATGAAATCTTTTATTTTTTTATTTTTTGGAAACCTTTGGAAGAAGATGAAACTAAAGAGAAGAGAACGTGTATATGTCAAATTACATAAAATCTTTGGGATGAATGAAAATAAATTTTATTCAACGTAACAAGACAGCCACAATACACACCAGCTGAAGCCAGCAGAAAGCAAAGCACACAGCACAGTAAAGGTCCTAGTTGACAAGATCAGGAACAAAGCCCATATTTGGGCCCATAGTAATTACTACATGGACTAAAATGCACTACTTTAGTCCAGTGTGCACAACCCCTAAAGTACCTCTCCTTTAGCCCCAACCATAGCCCAAATTTAATTCAGGCTTTTAATAAGATGACAAAATCTAACAACTACTTTACAATTTTACATAAATCTTAACCCTAAAAAATATTAAAAAATATTCTTTCGGGGTTCATTTTACAAAAAGTAAAACCAAAATTAATAATTAAAAAAAGCCCACAACCCGTGATAGAACTTTGCCAAATTCTTTTAATTAGATCAATTCAAATGGATTGGGAATACACTAACGCTAGCATAATATTCCAATAATATATGTTGACGTGCACATATATGATAAAAAGTGAAAACTATACTTTTTAAAAACAAATTAAGCCACACACTTCAGAAGATTAAGATCACCGACTTTTACAACTAAAAACATTACAAAACAAGACGTAGATTCACACCAATCTCAATTTTCTTTTCTTTTCTGTTTTTTTTTGTTTTTTTTTTTTGGGTGGGAATGAATGAGATTAAATGTTAATCAGCATACGAACACAGCACAAACCATGTAATACACACCCCAGATGTCGCCATAAGGAAACACAGTGCATAAGAAAGGGCCGGCTGAGAAGATCTGGAACAAAGCCCATTTTTGGGTCCATGCTACCTTATTGAACTAACCCTTAAATAAATAAATAAAGCAGCGTCGAGTTCTAAGAGCATTCGCAACAGTAAAATTAAAATTTAGCTTTTTAGCTCCACTAAAAGTTATTTTATTTATTTTACCTACATGCATACTGTAGTAAATCCATTTTAACTTTTAACGCAATAAAATAATATATCTACTACAATAAAATAATATATTCTATACAATAAACAAAAATCACAACTACCTTCAACCACCACCGTTATCGCCACCACCGCTACCGCCGCCATTGCCACCGCTGCCACCAAAAAATTCACTAATTCATAAAAAAAAAAAAATGAAAAAATTCACTGACCAGACAACACACCATTTTTCACCACAAAGTAAAACCATAAATGATGACACAAACGCAGAAAAATTTAGCCAAAACAATGAACACCCAAATGAAAAAATTCACTAATTCATCAAAAAAAAAAATTCACTGACCTGAAGTGGATCGGCTGGGACGGCGAGGTCTGAGGCAGTCTGAGAGAGATGGGCGGCTGGGACGGCTCGGTCTGAGGCGATCGGCGGCTGGGACGGCGGTGGGTCGAGCGTCGGCTGGGACGGCTTCAACAGAGGCTACAATAGAGTTGTCATCAACATTCTGAAGTTTAATACTTACCCATTTGGTTGTTGGTAGTGCCGTCACCGCCGGTGACGTTACTGCAAACCACCGCTTGGCCACCGCTTCTGAAATATCTTATACATTTGCGGAGTTTAGTGATGAGTTTAAGAACGAGGATCAGGAGGGTCACGATTTCTGTAACGTCTTTAACGCTCAAATGCAAGCTGTTGCAAAAAGAAATTGTATCAATATTACAGGAAAAGAATTAGAAGTCTCTCTCCACACTCAGATACACAAATAACTTTAGCTAGCCAGTGTTACCTGGCCATGGAGGAGACAAAAAATACGATTTCCTAGAATTGTCAAAGGATAGGAACTAGGAAGAGCGTAGGACGTTATGCAAAAAGTGTAAACCGTGTGAGGGGCAGGAGGAGGGTTTACAAAAAGGTAATGAAGCGGAAGTTTTTTTTTTTTTTGTCTCTCGGGTAGCGGAGGAAGAAGGAATGAAGCTGATGGTCCAAGTTATACCTGCAGGGATGCATGTATATTACTCCTCTTCTGTAGGACTACCCCACCACTCTGACTAAGGAGAAAGGTACGTTTATAAATCCCACCAAAAGTGTTTCTCAAACAAGAAAAAGAATCCCACCAAAAGTACGTTTATAAATCCTACCAAAAATGTTTCTGAAAAAAAAAAAATCAGAGTGGTGGGTTTTATAAAACGTACCTTTCTCCTCTTCTGTAGGACTACCCCACCAAACAAAAAAAAAAAAATCCCACCAAAAGTACATTTATAAATCCTACCAATAATGTTTCTGAAAAAAAAAAATCCCACCACTCCGTTCAGAGTACAGAGTGGTGGATTTTATAAACGTACCCTTCGCCTCTTCTGTCCCACCACTCTGACTAAGGTGAAAGGTACGTTCCAAAAGCACTTTTAGTTACTAAAAGTGCTTTTGGAACGTACCTTTCACCTTAGTCAGAGTGGCACTAAAAGTGCTTTTGGAACGTACCTTTCACCTTAATCAGAGTGGTGGGTCGTAATATGGAGTTTCCGTAATTAGGTCGGGTGTATTACACCTACCAGTAGCATTCTGCCATATCAGATTTTTTTAAGCTAATCAATAAAAAAAATTTCATGTTTTAAGGGAAAGGCAGTGTTTCCTAAAAAAAAAAAAATTCCATATAAAATCGAAAACGGTCGACGCCATCAAATATCCCGTTTTAATTATCTTTTGGGATTGGTAAATCAAAAAAAAAAAAAAAAACTCTTCCAATCAATCAAAAGTGTGGACACAGGAATCAAAATTTTGTAGTATGAATTTTTTTATAAAATGAAATGACATAAATACACACTTTCCAACTTTGATTCCATGTTATATAGTAATACACAGTTTCCATAGCAACATCCTGCCTTATCAAATTTTTTTAAAGCTAATCAGTACACATCCACACACAATTCTATTCTCTGTTCAAACCTGTACCCAATGCTACGGCCCTCTCATGCTTTGAATCCGAAACAAATTAATACAATTTAAAAAAAAAAAAATAATAATAAACAGCACACCTTCTTTACCTACAATGAAAACCTTGACTTGCTAAGCCAATTCCCGGAAACCTTGACTTGCTAAGCCATTTCCCGGTTTTTGTGATCTTGTTAAGTCAATTTGGTCTAGGATTGGGCCCGAATGGGGAGGTAATTTAAGGCTTGTGCACGCTGGACTAAAGTGGCACATCTTTTCACCTTGGTTCAATTTATCAAATAAGATGAAACAACTTCATTTTTTTCCTGGGTCGAGATGAAGACAACTTTGTTGCGTTGATTTTAACACTTTTCAGACAAAGGAGAAAGCCATTATCCTTCTCTTTCTTTTTTTTTTCAACATAGATTATGTGAAATATTGCTAATTGATTACCTCTGTTTCAAGCTCTATAACTAGGATGACTTCGTCTAAAAGCACATGAAGCTGGCTCTCAAGCCTCAACCCCGCATTTCTTGGCCCATTGACTTTTGTATTGAAAGACAAGAGGCAGAAGATGAACACACTAACAATACTGTTCCAACAGTAAAGCTTAAAACGATATTGTCGAGTGCATTAGTAAAACACACAAAAAGATTAAAAAAGGAATGATGTCGTTTTCTAAACAAGTCCGAGTTCCATAACTTTAAGCCAAAACGTTATTGTATTGATTAAGATGAGAACAACTCCACGTGTTAATAATAGATTCATTCTATGTTAGTTAGTGCTAATGAGTTTGTTATAATTAAGAAACTCAGTATTTCCCGCTTCTTATTTCCTTTCTCTGTTATGAGTATATATATATATATATATATATGTAAAACAGAGAACCTTATGTAATTCAGATTAGCAAATATAGTTTTACGTACGGAACAACGTTCCATTTCTTTGAGTAAGCTTTTCATGGTATCAGAGCTCTGATCCATATTCACCTATTTCCATGGCTTCCGCAAACACAAATTCATCTTCTAACTCCAACTCACTACCTACCATAGATAATCCAATTCCTCCTATCAATCCCTCACTTCTTTTACTATCAAAAATGTCTTCCGAAATTTATGAAGAGTTTGACATATGTCAACCAAAGGTAATTGAACTGTTTTCAATGTTTTGGAAGTAATCACAATTCAAAATAGCTCAAAATTTCTACCACTTTTGTCAAAAAAAAATAGCTCAAAATTGTTTTGAAAATATACTAAAAGATGATATTTGCTCAATGTTTTTACCATAAACTTTTAACCATATATAATTTTTGAATGATACTTTTTGCATTTGGAAATTAGAAATCTTGGGCTTCAATTAAAATACAAAATTTTTTCCAATTTAAATTTAAAATGAATGAGTTATGGCCATTTGAAGTTGGACCATCAATGTAGTCAGAATTTAGTGTTCTTGGTGAGTCTGCGTAAGTGACTTCAAAGCTGCATATGCACACTCACAAGGCTGCGTACGCAGCCTCACTTCCAAGACCTATATTTTCCATATTTAGGACCCCGAAGCTTTAATCTTCGGGATAGGCCATATCACAGACCCTTAGGAACATCCAAAAACATTTGAAAACCCTAGCTTACTGATATATATACTCACCTTATGCCTCCATCCAAAAACCTAGTTAGAGAGAGTGCCTCCACTTTTCTAAAACCCTAGTCATCTTTAATAATCACTCACACAACACTTTTGCATATTTTTTAATCTTCACAAACCTCTCTAGAGTAGTATTCTAAGGTATCAACTAGTTTTTAATTTCGTTTTCAAAACCTTTTAAAAAATATTGTTCTTGAGTTGTGACTACCTAAGTTCTATTGTGTTCTTTAATCTCTCTTGTATTCTAAATCTTATCTCTATGTTATAGGCACTGAAAGATCGGTTAAAAAAGCTCTAAACTCGTGATCCTAAGCTTGGTGAGTCTTCTATCTATGATTTTTCCTTTACTTACTAGGATTCACATGAGTTCATTGATATAGTTTCTTTAAATTCTTATATTTTATTTTTTCATGTTTATAAATCTTTTGATATGTATTAATCTGATCTTGGGTTGATTATAATTTGTTATTATTATTATTATTATTATTGTGCATTTACTTAATGCTTTTGTTAATTTAACATGTTCTTTGTGTGATGTTAACTTGAATATTCATATATGATTGGATAAATGATTGTGATATTTGTTTGATGATTTTAATCTGGCCGTGATATAGTTTTTATTTAGTTTTGGTGTTTCCTTTTGTTTTTCTCTTTAATTTAAAATTACACATGCAATTGATTTAACTTGAGATGTAGAATTCTAGTTTTTGTGTTAGGATGTGTATGCATCATCGAGACTACGGACACAGGATACGTAGGGTTTTGATGCTGCATATACGTATCCCAAACCTAAAATGGGTGAAAGCCTTGTTTTTATCAAATTGATTGTTTTTCACATTTTATATGATTTTATTTGACCATGTTTTAGGTTATTTAATTATTTTCCATAGCTTCCTTAATTAATTTTGCCATGGTTGGTTTAATTTGATATCTTTCTTTGTGTGTTTAATTTGATGGTCAACTTTCCATGTTTAATAGTATCTATTTAATTGTGATTTAATGTGTTTCATTTATTTGTTGATTGTGATCTTTTAGATATTTTGTGTGTTATTTTATTAAATGCATTGTGTGATTAAGGTTAGGTTAGGGTATGGGTTGTTTTAATAAACACTTTAATTATGTATAGCCAATCAATACATAATGGAGGCTGGCCCACAAGCCGAACGGATTTGGGCACCTAATACATTCTCATTCTTGTACCCTAACTTCGGATCCAATATATGATTTCTAGACATATGTAAGAGGCCCAAAAAGCCCAATTTGGTTTCTAGTCCTAAACTAGGTGGCGACTCCCAACCCTCCACCTCTAATCCATTTGGCTATTGTGTACTCTCAAGGGGCAGAACCACATGTGTGTGTCCTACACAAGGTGGTGCACTCACAATAGCGACTCCATTGAGAATAAAGAAGTTAAACCTTGACATGTTGTTAGGCCATAATTAAATAAATACGTTTATTAATTGAGCCAAATCTTTTTTTATTTTTTATTTTCACACACATGCACTTTGTATAACCTCGGTTAGAGGCGAATGAAAGAGATTAAGTTCCATTCAAGCTGAAACTCTTTGAAGTTCATCCCACCAATTTATAATCTGTGTTATTGCCTATAATGGGCTTTAAGTATGATAATGGGTTTTCCACCAATCCACTCAGATCCATTTAGGCCTTTGGTTGGGGCATGGGCCCCCTAGATGTGTGTTACCCTTTTGAAGGAGGAGAAGGAGACCTTGTTAAGTGTCAACCTTACCCACATATATAGATGAGCTTAAAGCCCAACCATGTAGGGTTTAACTCAACTGTGTGTGCATGTGAGTGTACTCTGTTTGATATTTTTTGTTGGGCCTATGAGATGGATCAGACTTTAAATAATAATAAAAATATTTGTAGACACTTTATTTTGTACCACTTACTACTTGAGCCCCCATTCTCTAATGACGATATCACTAAAGGGCTCATGATTGTTCAAGGGTCTAGTTATGAAAACTCTTTAAGTTGAAGGATGTTTTGGTGTTTTGAAAACCTTACAAAACCCTGATCTTGCATACGTAGGAACACAACTTGTGTGTGCAACTTTGAACGGTTTTAGACCCCTTAAAACAACCAGATTAACCTAGTTAATTAGCCAAGTGATTAACTTAGTCAATTTCAGCAATTCTAGGTTATCACAAACACACAATCATATCAAAAGTATAAAGCAACGGAAATATAAAAGACACAATGATATGATGACCCAGGAAACCACACGGTAAAAACCTGTGGAGGATTTGACCTAACTATCCTTAAGGTAAACCTGAATCCATTATCTTGAAAGAATTGAAGTTCGTACAAAAGGACTTACAAGCTCCCCACTTGACTTCCTAATGCTACCTACCAGTAGAACTTACTGACACGACCACGTGTAAGCTCCGAATCCACGGGCTCCTTCTTTCTTGGATTCTCCAATCAGCTACAAGCACCCACGCTTGATAATCTTTAAGTTTCAATGGTAGCAACTGAATTGATCATCAAGATGTTGAAGTAATCTCTATCTTGAAAACCCTAAGCTTTGTGTAAAGGAAAGCTCATCTAGATCTCACAAGAGATTTACACAAAACAGCAAAGTATGAGCAACAACTCAACTGGAGCAACTCTAAAAACGTGGCTAGGGTTTTTCTTTATATACATCGATCGAGCCAGGCCGAAATGCACCAATGCATCTATAGCCACTTGATTCCAACTTTACATGAAAGACCCAACTTTGAGCAAGCCTAAATAAGACTAAACAACCTGTTTTGATCATGCTTTGCCAACAATACAAATTAGAGTTCTAAATACATAAAATCCTAAATCTTTAGAACCTAACAAACTCCTCATTTGGCAATCCGTGACAAAACACAAATCCTAAGCTCAAAGTTTACAATTTAAAAAGCCCTTTACAAAAATAATGCTCATAAACCAAAATTCAATCCTAACTACTATCCATCAGTTGCAAGTGTAGATAGCAGCTCAATTGAATCATCGTGTTTATTCCTGAAATACTCAACAAACGCATAAACGCATGTGTGACAGAAAATAGTATATAAACAGGTATAACATCCTTGTATGATTCACACAACACATAATAAAGACATATATCAAATGAATAACTCATAGAATATAAATCAATAAACAGTGAATCCAAAGCAACAAGAATAAAAAAGAAAACATGTATATCAATCAATGTTACTCCCCCTAACGTGAATATCCCAAAAAAAATGATATACAAGGTGAAGCGCCTAAATACAATCTAACAGCGCCACAAGCTCCTCAAAACAACAAAAACTCTCCCTAACTACAAAACTCCTCTACAAACATGACTCCCCCTTTTTGAGACAGAATGCCAAAGGGCAATCACAATCCATCATCAAAAGGAGGTGGTGAGGGAGACCGAAGATGTGCCAGATCAGCTCGCAACACACGGATCTCATCAAGCAAGTCCACCAAAATCTGACCATGAGCCGCCTGAACGATCAGGACAGTCTCCAAAGTACGACAGATATCAAAGTCATTCGATGGAGGTGGAGGAACAACAACAGCATCAGGATCAGGAACAGCCTCACCAATAGGACCTGTAGAAGAAGAGGGAGGAGGTGCAGACCTAGAAGGTGAAGACCTAGGGTGTTTAGAGCCAGCTCGAAGATGAGCAGCCCTCTGTCTAAGAAAAGACGCACCTAAAGGACCAATGACATGCACAAGCTCAGAGGAGGGGAAACCACTAAGATCAAGATAAAGAAGAATCCTATGAATAAAAATAGGATGAACCAGGGCATGAGAGGAAGATGAACTCCTATACACTTCGTTCAAAGAACGAAGGAACAAATGAGGAAAACTGATAGGAGCATCAGTAACTAGAGCATACAAAAATACACACCTCTCAAGAGGAATGATGTGCAGATGAGAAATGGGCCAAAAGCAATGACACACTATCCTAAAGAAAAGATGGTGAAGCTCAGAAAGCTCAGCAGTGGTGATCCTAGGATCAAAACCCCACTGGATAGATGACCCAGTGATGTAAGACATGACATCACTCAAAATGGGAGACTCATCATAAGGGTAGATAGGGTGCTGGACCAAAGGTACCCCTAGAGCATCAGCCACTACGGTAGGAGTAATGGTGTACTCTACGCCTCGTGTCCAACTCTTTACTAAAGTGTTGGAATCATAGACGCGGATCGAGATGTTCAAGTAGAACTCTCAAATCAAAGTAGCAGGTGGAGGATGATCAGAAATATCCACCAAGGGTAGCCAGCCCCTACGCTCTAAATTTGCCCTAATGGTAGGATCCAACTCATCTAGAATGACAGAACACTCAGACCATATCTTACGCTTAAGGTTCAGCTTCTCAAAGATCTCCTAGTTTTTCTCACTCGAAAATTTCTCACGGTCAAAGGACGGGGGGGAAGGAGTAGGTGAAGGGACAGACCTACGAGCCCTAGTTTTCCTAGGCATGATGCTAAGGAAAGAACAGAGACACAAGAGAAAACCAAAAGAGAAACAAATAAAAACAAAGGCAGACTGCAAATTAGCACCAAAAAATAAAAACAAACTATATGATGCATGAACAGTTAAAATGCCATGATGCATGTACTAATGCATTAAACAAAGTTCAATTTCACAAAATTGGCTCGAGCATAGAGTTTCTAACCAAAACCCCAAAAATTTGAAAACCACTTGTAAAATTTTGAAGCACATGGAGGAATTAAGCATTACAAAATACAATCCATAGATGATAATGCCTAATTACATCCAATTACCAAGCCAATTTTATCAAATTCAACTTAATTGAACAAAATCCCCAATTCGGAACAATTATAAACCCTAGAATTTTCAATTTTCCACAAAACCCAAAATTGATCAAATTAAACTATCAAGAACATATTTATAGCTTGTCCCCATAAAAACCCATTGATCAATTGCACAAAATTGGGCTTAAAACATCAAAAATCCCAAAAAGAAAGAGGTCCGAAATTATGAGATGAAATGCATGAAAAATGCAAATAAACTCAAAATGAGGGGCAAAAGAGACTTACCGGCTTGAGGAAAGAGAATTCTTGCAAAAATTTTGGAGGAAAACGACAAAAAATCGTTGTAGACCCTTGCCTATTCGGAGAGAGAAAAGAAAGTTTGAAAAAGTCTTTTGAAAAAGGAGAGAAATTAGTCAAATAGTACTGTTTCAAAACCTGATTCTCGACTTTCGATTGATCGAAAATTACATTCGATCGATCGAATCACTCCGAAAGTTTTAAAAAGGATTTTAAATATTTTCGATCGATCGAAAAACAAATTGGATCGATCGAAACAGGTAGTGGATCACAGTATTTTGAGAAAAATTTCAGTTTTGAAAAACTCAAACCAATTTTTGAAAATAACTCCTCAAAGCATTAAAAACAATGAAACACAATGCATGAGTATGAGATGAAATGGAATGCTTTTTCAAAAACCCAAATTTATAATCCCAGATTCTCCAAGGTAAAATTTCAACCGGTTCTTCCTTTAAATTCACAAGCAAAAAAATATTTTGCATAATACTCAAGGTATTTTTCAAACTTAGTTGGTCAAACCAAAAACACACACAAGAACATGTATAGTGTTTAGCAAAGAGTAACTTGTGTAGTGTGTGCAAACTAGCAAAAACTTTAGATACATGTGAGGTGATATGTGAATAGAAATCAATCACAAAATCTATAAAATTCATCACACAGAATTTAAAAGAGACTATCACCTAAAGAGTTACATCATATAACTCCCACATCTCCTAGAATAAAAGCTTGTAATCATGTAAGCTTCTTGTATTTTTTTTTTTTTTGCCTCATGATTATGTGAGATGGCATCAAGCCTAATAATACACACCAATTTTAATTATGTGAGATGGCATCAAGCCTAATAGTACACACCAATTTTAAGCATTAAGCAATTAAGCCGAGGCATCACCTTATGTTCTTTTTGTACATGTGCTACACTTTCTCGAGCACAAAATCTTATGATATGCACTAAGGTGTTAATGATTGGCTAGTGAACAGTGGTGAGATGGTTATTTATGCATTTCTAAAAAGGATCAAGTCCGACAGTCAAATAACATGCGACTTCAAGATCAAGACAAAGTGATCAAAAACCATAAACATCTTTCCCACACAATATGCACTACAAAGTTTCAACTAGTCAAGTGCAATAAATAAGCTCATCAAAACTAAACAAGGTACATAAGACATGTTATGTGTAACTAAATTGACCAACCTTGTTTTTAAAAACCAAGAAACATAGTGCTTAACATATTTTACTTTTCTCCTTTTTTTTTTTTTTTATTATTATTAAAAGAGAAAACCAATAAATCCTAGAATGAAATGCATGAATGTAATGCAATGCAAGTCCTAGAACAAAGAAAAACACAAAAAACCAAATAACAATGGTCACAAAGGAATGAGTAATGAAGCACAAGGACCATGTCAGAAAGATTCAATTAGGTCGAGTCTTTTGCATCCAAAACCTTTTAGATGCACCATGAGCATTGGAGTTCTTATTCACATTCGCATAATTTCCAACTCCAGGATTGGAATAAAGGTTCAACGCCTTTACCAATTCACCAATGAGTGCCATAGGATCTTGTGCTTGAGGCACATGCACATTTGGTTTGTTTGCTCTCTTAGCAGCTTGAAGCTTGTAACATTTAGGACGAATGTGTCCAGACTTTCCACAAAAGTGACAAGCCCAAGCAGGTTTACCATGTATCTTGTCCTTAGAATGGGTAGAATCCTTAGGTTTAGACTCTCTTAGATCAACCCTAATCTTCCTAGGTGGTGAGACTTCTATGGGTTTAACAACCTCACTCACAGGGGGCTTAACAGTTTCACTCATAACCTCACTCGCAGAAGGTTCAGAAGAAGATAGAGGAACAAAGTTTGTGGAATGTGGTGCAGAATCAAAGATGCTTTCAACATATCCTAAACCAGATTTATCAGAAGGATACTTTTGAACATTCAACATGTGATCTAGTTTAGAACTAGCAGATCTAGCAACAGATAAGTCATATTCCAAAGTTTTAACTCTACCAAGCAAGAGCATGTTCTCAGATTTAACATTATTCAAAAGATCATTAGCATCAAATAAGTTAACAAGCAAATTCTTCTTTTCAAGCTCAAGAGATTCAATTTTCTTCAGGCCAAGTTCAACATTCATAGCATCCTTTGCAGTAATTTTGCAAAGTTTATTGTAGGCCTCTTGAAGATCTGCATCCTCAGAGAGTTCCCAATCAAAAGGGTTCTCTTCAACAGATATGCTTTCATTTACTACTGCAATAGCAGTAAAAGCAATGAAGTTTCCATCCTCGTCACATCCAGACTCATCATCAAAAACCTCATTATCACTAAGGGTTATAGCCATAGCTTTACCATTAGATCTCAAGAATGTAGGACATTCAGATTTCACATGACCATACCCTTGACAGTCAAAACACTGAGCACCCAAAGGATTGTTTGAAGATTGACCAACTTTTTCTCTAGGTTTTTCAAAATTATTAACCTTAGTGGGATCATTCTTCCTAAAGTTTCTAGGTTCAACAGTGTTTGTACCTCTTGCCTTTCTATTGTTATTCCTAAGAAAGTTTCTAAAGTTCTTGGCAAGGTACGCAATCTCTGTAGCAGAGAGCTCATCATCAAATCCACCAGCATCAACATCATCAACTGACTTAAGAGCCATTGATTTGGATTTGTTCACTTTGGGTAGGTCAGACTTATAGGATTGAAGAGATCCTACAAGCTCATCAACAGGGATGATATCCACATCATTGCTATCAGTAATGACAGTCACTTTAGGTCTAAAGTCTTCAGTTAAAGATCTAAGAATCTTCCTAACAATTACAGGTTGATCATAGATTTCACCTAAATTAAAAGCAGAATTAACAATATCATCTAATTTAGCATAGAATTCATCAAAAGATTCATCATCAGACATTCTAATGCTTTCAAATCTAGAAGTCAATTGCTGCAGTTTATTGATCTTTACTGCCTTTGTGCTTTCATGCACAGTTTGGAGGATTTTCCAAGCAGTGTGAGCAACCTCAACATTAGAGATTCTCTTAAATTCCTCCATAGAAACAGTATTAAAGATGGCATTCATAGCTTTGCTATTGAAGCCTGCTGCTTCTTTTTCAGAAGTTTGCCACTCACTCACAGGAGTAGTGGGTTTCTGCCATCCGTATTCAACGGAATTCCAAACCCGCTCATCAATAGATTTCAGAAATGCTTTTATCCTTATTTTCCAATAAGCATAGTTATTCCCATCAAAGTGAGGAGGAACAACAAGAGAGTGTCCATGCTCCATGACAACAGGGGTCAAGGATCAGCTCTGAGATCAAAAAATCTCAAACAAAAGAGCTACCCGCTCTGATACCACTTGAACAGTTTTAGACTCCTTAAAACAACCAGATTAACCTAATTAATTAGCCAAGTGATTAACTTAGTCAATTTCAACAATCCTAGGTTATCACAAATATACAATCATATGAAAAGTATAAAGCAGCGAAAATATAAAAGACACAATGATATGATGACCCAGGAAACCACACGGTAAAAATCTGGGGAGGATTTGACCTAGCTATCCTCAAGATAAACCTGAATCCACTATCTTGAAAGAATCGAAGTTCGTACAAAAGGACTTACAAGCTCCTTGCTTAACTTTCTAATACTACCCACTAGTAGAACTTACTGACACGACCACGTGCAAGCTTTGAATCCACGGACTCCTTCTTTCTTGGATTCTCCAATCAGCTACAAGCACCCACGCTTGATAATCTTTAAGCTTCAATGGTAACAACCGAGTTGATCATCAAGATGTTGAAGTAATCTCTACCTTGAAAACCCTAAGCTTTGTGTAAAGAAAAGCTCCTCTAGATCTCACAAGAGATTTACACAAAACAGTAAAGTATGAGCAACAACTCAACTGGAGCAACTCTAAAAATGTGGCTAGGGTTTTTACCTAGGGTAAAAATAGAAAACCCAAAACGTTTAATGAGTTAGGGCTGAGCTGGAATATTTTACAGAAAAACATTCTGCCCGAGATTCGATCGATCGAGTCTTTCCTTCGATCAATCGAGCTAGGCCGAAATGCACCAATGCATCTGCAGCCACTCGATTCCAACTTTATATGAAAGACCCAACTTTGAGCAAGCCTAAATAAGACTAAACAACCTGTTTTGATCATGGTTTGCCAACAATACAAATTAGAGTTCTAAATACATAAAATCCTAAATTTTTAAAACCTAACAAACTTGACCCTAAGTGCGTAGCTTTCGAGCTTGCGTACGTAGGTAGAGGTAGGAGTTAGCAAAGCTATATAAGGAAAGTTTTTATGGAAACACGTGTAGAGCTAATCCTGAATAACTTGGGAGAGTCTTGCACCCTCCCTCTTGACACTATAAAAGGCATGCTAAGCTCTTTTCCCAAAACACACTGAATCCATTAGAAAAATAGTGATTCAAGACAATTTTTCTTTAAAGACACCTTCAAACTAAAGTTTTCTGGATTGGGACCATTTCTGGTCTAAGCTCTCTAGTTAAAGTTTACTAACCTTCTAGTATTTTGTCTTATAGATTGACCGAGAGGACAATCAAAATCAAGCTCTATAGAGCTTCTTGTTTGAGGTATTGTTCTTCCTCTTTTCCTTTATTTTCTTTAAGTTTTATTCTTGTTTTTTTCTGCTTTATTAATCTGCTGCGTAGTTTAAGTTTATTGCTTAGTAGTTTAGTAGCATGCTATATATATTAGTTTAGATGTAATTTAAGTGGTTTTTGTATATTTGGGTTCTAGGTCGGGTTGCATAAGTAGGTTCATTATTGTGCACGCATGCTTAACTTGGAATCCCAGAACTTGTTTGTTATTCTGTTTTACGCTTATTAATTGGTTTAGATGCATGTTTCAACCTCTATTTAGGATAGATAACATATCCTTATGTCTCGGATCAATTAGATAACATGCTTTATTTATTTTTTTTATTAGTTTAGATTAGTGATTAGGGTTTGAATGTAGTTGAATGAACATGCATTTGAACATGAACTTGCCTCTGTGCATGAGTATACTTTGATGATGCAATGAGGTAAGTCATCATGAATTCTAACATGAGGATGCATGTATGAATAAGATGAGTTTGATGAACACCTGATGATTTAGTTGAACATGTGATGTTATGAATGCTTTAATATGACGAGCATGAACAAGTTGGTGCAAGTTGGTAAGTGTGATGTATTGGATGTTTTTAAGTTTAGGTATTTTTATCAAATTCTCGAGTCTACTGCACCATTAATTTGATGACTAGTGGAAGGGTTATATGGACAACTGCGATGAACCTATAACCATAACAAAAGCACTTGATGTTTTAACATTCACAACAAAGTTGCTAAAAAATATAGCTTTTAGCTTTTAGCTATTAGAAACACTATTTTATTTATTTTAACGTCCTACTTTATAATATACTCAACATCAAAAGTTTTATTTTAATATTCAATACATTAAAATAATATAAATAATATAATAAAATAATATATCCAACACAATAATTAACAATCACAACCATTAACATATTAAAACACATTAAAATAATATTAGTTTTTTTATAACTTTAGAGTTACAGTAAAGTGTCAAAGATGACACTTTAATTACTGTAGTTTAGTTGTCAAAATTTTTAACAATAGCACTCTTGTTGTAGCATATTTTTTTGGAATAAGTTGCTAAAAAATAGTTTATTTTAGCTTTTAACAAGTAAAATCAAGAATGCTGTTGTACTTGTGGCCAAAATTGAAGTTCAGCCAGTCTCATTCTGGCTGAAAATATTAAATATTTCAAGGCTGCCTATAATGGGAAATTGCTGTGAAGCCAACATTTGCTACGAGATTTCAAGACTAACATTGTCAATCCATTCCCACCAAATTTCAAGTGCCACTCCAAATGGAACCTCCATGAATCCAAAAAAAAAAATGGAACATGAATGCCCAGCCCGACTTCCTTGCCAGCTAAGCCAAAATTTGCAGGCGATACTCACAAAGTCTAAAAGAGTAACAGTCACAAATCACAGTCATCTAATTCTAACCCCAAATTTGTCGTGACCGTCATTGGAACATTCCTGTGAAACCAAAATTTGGAGAAAATTTTCAAGACTGCCATTACCAAATATTTCAAGAATGCCATTGAATTGAAACCGCCAATGCATTGTTAATACTTCAGTAGTGCAAAGGGATGTCCTGCCTCGCAAAAATTTCAAGATTGCCAAATGCGAAAGTGACGTGCATGATGGAAATCCAAGAATTCTGAAGATTACCATTTGGGACAAAACTCCAGGACTGCAATTAGAGTTAAGAGTGTAATCAAAAACAAAAACAAAAAAGGGAAGCATTTTGATTGTGCTAGCTAGCCAATACCCATCCATTGAGTGAGCCTTTTAATTTCCACAACTGCTTATATAATACCTGAACTTCAAGCTTCAGAATATCAATTCCAAGTGCCTATATAACATCTGAACTTCAAGGCTTCCAAATTATCAATGGCACGTTTCATGTCCAAACCATTTTCACATTTTCCAGTTATTCCTCCAATCCTTGCACTTTTGCAAACCCTCCACCTTCTTCCGCTGCTTACAATTTTACAGACAGTCATAGGCCACAAACTGAATGACCCCTTGTGATTAAACCAATTAATTAATTAGTCAAGTTATTAATTAATCAATTTAACATGCAAATATATGGAAGCACAAACCAATCACCAAAAACTAAAAATGCAGCGGAAATTGAAAGACACGGTGATTTGTTTACGAATGGGGAAAAATCTTGCGGCAAAAACCCCACCGAATAATTTTCAGGTCACTATTCCCGAAATTCCACTATTATCAAATCAAGCGGTTACAAGTAAAGGAATCCTAAGTACCTTACCAACCTACAGTTGAACTCTTACCCCAATACCCAATTGGACTTGATCTGTAGTGACAGTTCCCCCTTTTGATGCACGGCACCCAAGTACGTGACTAACCAATTTGATGCACGGATCCCAGTACGCGGCTTACTCCTTTGCACGAATCCCAATACGTGACTAACTCCACAGCAACCCTTTGATTGTTGTAGTTGATTTGCAGCAGCTTTACATAGAAACACCAATAAGATCTTCAATGTTGGTGCAAGAGACTTTACTTGGTCACAAAACCTAAAGGAGTACAAGAAATGCAGCAAGGACTCTTTCTTCTGTAGAAGGAGGCTAGGGTTTCAAAAAGAAAACCTTATGAAGCTCTCTAGAGTTAGGTTTTTCTTTTTCCCACCTCCTTTAAATAGGAGCTTAATGGGCTCTCCTATTCCAAATAGGTTTTCACAAACCTTGAGCTTTCCTAGTCCAATAAGGATTATACAAACCCATTAACAAATAGCCTTTTAGAATAAAAACATTGTAGCTATAATCTGAAAATCCGTAAGCTCGATCAATCGAGATATCTATCGAGATTTAATGAATCTCGACAGATAGAGCTTCATCTGTCGAGAAGGTATCGAGACCTGTAGATTGCACTTTTCTTGAGCAATTCTTGAGTAATCTTCATGTCTTCAATTTAACCACTTGTGATGATCATCTTGAACCTACTTAGATTTACCCAAATACAAGTAAAGTGCGTTTTGTCAAAAGATATGCCAATTACATAAAAATATGTCCCCAACAATCTCCCATTTTGGCAATCTGTGACAAAACCATAAGAGTACATTGAATGTCCTAGAATACATTCTACTCAAGATTACAGAATAAATAAGCATAGTCTAAAAGATCTGAACCTTGGAAGTTGCTGCAAGAAGAAGGTTCAGAATCTTGACTTGGCTTTAACTTGCCTTTCCTGAAAGGCACTAAACAAAACACATCAAGGTACCATGTGGAAAATAATGACAAGTTAAATAAACAAGAAACATGTGTATAAAGAGAGAAAAGAAACAACACATGTGGGATAAAGAATGAAACACATACATCATCATCAAATATAGAAGCAACACATGATGTATGTAAATGGTTACAAAACCAAAAGATACACAACACAAAATATATGTCAATATCAATGTGTATCAAACTAACTCTCCCCCTTAGTTAGTTACATCAAAAACATTCTTCCCTTTAACATGAAGTTCTCCCCCTAAGTCTATTACTCTCCCTGAGGAATGACATTCAATTCTCAAATTTCTCCCCCTTTTTAACACGATTGTCAAAGGGCATAAACAGCCAAAAGACATGATAGGAGATAGACAGAAAACTGACAAAGAGGGAAAGGAGGAGAACAAGGAACCATAGACCTATAAGAAAAAGAATAACAAGATGTTATGGAAAAAAAATGCAAAACAAAAAAAATGAAATGCATGCAAGGGAATCTCAATCGATCGAGAGGTATCGAGACAAGTGTCAAGAAAGAAGGCAAAGACACAAGAACAGAAACTCGATCGATCGACCAGGTGTCGAGAAGTTATCGAGAGGTCAGAAACTTTCTCGATCGATCCACCAGGTGTCAAGGAGGTGTCGGGATTGCGATAAGAAAAAGTTTGAGAAGCTCGACAAATAAGAAGGTATCGAGGAGGTGTCGAGCCAACTTTTAAAAACAGTTTTTCGAGAAGAGAAAAACACAGATATGAATGCAATCCAACATGTACCTCAACCAATGATCCACTCAACATATTAAGTTCTCAAAATCATCTCTCAACAAAAATTTTAAGCACATGGATCCTCAAAAACACACACACATACTAAACAAGTCTAATCAATTTTATTTTTCAAAAACAAGTCAAGACAATTTAGTGAGCATACATTAGCACATGTAAACACTTGTGATGGCCAAATCTCATTGTACCTGCACATGTATCAAAAGTAGCAAAGAATATTGCGTGTTGTGTGTGAAAAACATCGCAAGATTGCATATGTGTATACATGTTATGACGATCTGAGATGTGAGAAAATAACTTTAACTCACACACAATCATAACTGTTTGATGGAGACTATCACTTTCGAGGTACATCTTATAACTCCCATATCTCTTAGAATACACGCTTGCAATCATATTTAAAGCATTTTTAATCTTTTTGCTTTTTATTTTCTTTGCATATTTTTTTTAAGCATATCATACATGGGCATATAAAAGAGAGAAAAGAAATACCCAAGATGTTGAGCATTTGACATCGTACTTTTGCTATGCCGAAGCATACAAGTGTCTTTAACACTGCACTTTTGTTATGCCGAAGCATACATGTGTCATATTATGATTGGCGGGCAACAGTGGTGAGATGGTTATTTATGCCTTTCTCTTAAAATTTTCTAGTCCTACCCGTCAAAAAGAGTGATATGAGTGTTAAGTTCAAGAGATAACTTAATCTTACTCATCACAAATAAGAGTCACAAAGCTCACTTACTTAGTTGTGCACAGAGATGCTCATCTAAGTTACATGAGATACAAAGTTTAGAAAACTTTGTTTCAATGGCCATCCAAGGTACGCAAGTACCAATGTACACAAAACACATACTGTTTTTATATTTTTCTAATTTTTCAATTTTTTTTTTATATCAAAAACAAAAATAAACAAAATTGAAAGTAAACACACAAAAACATGTTAAACAAACATGAAAGCATGAAAGAAAGATGCTTATGCATGAAGTCATGATAGAAAGATGCAGATGCATGAAAGCATGATTCCAAAAATAGATAAGAAATCAAGCAAAGAGAGTCATACTTTAGATAGAAAGAATTAAAGCAAAGGACAAACAGAAAAGACAATTAAGTCTTAGGATCCTTTATCATCCACACAGCACGAGTCTTTGACCGTGAAGATGAAAAGACACGTGTCCTAGTATAATTACTAAAGGGCATAGAGGAATTAGAATTCCCCTTAAATTGAGTCAAAAAGCTCAAAGCTTTTAACAACTCACTAAGAATAGGTACAGAACCTTTAGACAAAGGATGAGACCTATTGGACACTCGCTTATGAGGAAACAACTTGAAACAATTAGAGCAAGTGTGACCAGAATCACCGCAATGGTGACAAACATGAGTAGTTTTAGAGCTACTCGGCTTCCTAAAAGGAGGACTAACCTTAGAGGTTGACAACTTAAGACAATTTGGCCTAATATTACCAACAATATGACAATGATGACAAGTGGGGACAAATTCAAAATTTTTATTCAATTTAGGAGGAGTTTTAGACATAGGTTTAGAAACTTCAGCGTTAACATCAGAATTTTTGCCATTGTTTATCCTAGCAATATTAGCTTTCAACTCTTCATTATTCCTTTTAAACGGGGGAACACAAAAATCTTTTTCTTTTGAGTTAGGCTCAACAACAAGTTTGGCACTAGTTAAATTTTCAACTTCAGTTTTAAATTCTACTAGTTGCTCTTCCAAACTCTTAATTTTGTCCACCTGAGATGAAATTTTATTTTTAAAATTCTCATTCAAATTATTGGCTTCATCCAATTTTGCAATCAAATCATCTTTTTCAAGTTTGACCTTTTTAAATTTAGCTTTTAATTTTGTAGAACATTCAAGAGATTTCATACAAAATTATAAAGTTTGCAATAGGCATCTTGAATATCATCATCATCATTCAACATAAGATCATGCAAATCAAAACAATCAAGAGTTTTCATGACAACAGGGGTCAATGGATCAACACAGCAAAGATTAAACCTAATCCAGAGTGTGCTTGCTCTGATACCACTTGATAGGCCACAAATTGAATGACCCATTGTCATTAAACCAATTAATTAATTAGCAAAGTTATTAATTAATCAATTTAACATGCAAATATATGGAACCACAAATAAATCACCAAAAACTAAAAATGCAGCGGAAATTGAAAGACACGGTGATTTGTTTACGAATGGGGAAAATCCTTGCGGCAAAAACCTCACCGAGTGATTTTCAGGTCACCGCTCCTGAAACTCCACTATTATCAAATCAAGCGGTTACAAGTAAAGGAATCCCAAGTACCTTACCAACCTACAGTTGAACCCTTACCCCAATACCTAATTGGACTTGATCTGTAGTGACAGTTCCCCCTTTTGATGCAAAGCTCCCAAGTACGTGACTAACAAATTTGATGCGCAGATCCCAGTACGCAGCTTACTTCTTTGCACAAATCCCAGTACGTAACTAACTCCACAGCAACCCTTTGATTGTTGTAGTTGATTTGCAGCAGCTTCACATAGAAACACCAATAAGATCTTCAATGTTGGTGCAAGAGACTTTGCTTGGTCACAAAACCCAAAGGCGTACAAGAAACGCAGCAAAGACTCTTTCTTCTGTAGGAGGAGGATAGGGTTTCAAAAAAAAAAACCTTATGAAGCTCTCTAGGGTTAGGTTTTTCTTTTTTCTATCTCCTTTAAATAGGAGCTTAATGGGCTCTCTTATTCCAAATAGGTTTACACAAACCTTGGGCTTTCCTAGTCCAATAAGGATTATACAAACCCATAAACAAATAACCTTTTAGAATAAAAACATTGTGGCTGTAATCTGAAAATCTGTAAGTTCGATCGATCGAGATATCTATCGAGATTTAATGAATCTCAACAGATAGAGCTTCTGTTGAGAAGGTATTGAAACCTGCAGATTGCACTTTTCTTGAGCAGTTCCTGAGTAATTTTCATGTCTTCAATTTAACCACTTGTGATGATCATCTTGAACCTACTTAGATTTACTCAAATACAAGTAAAGTGCGTTTTGTCAAAGGATATACCAATTACATAAAAATATGTCCCCAACAGTAAACACTAGCTAAAGTTAATTATCATCTTTTTTGATACATGGGTTTTACTGTTTTAGCCCAGTTAAAGTTAACGTGCTTGTGTGTGTGTGTTTTAGTGACAATTTATAACTTTTTTTGTAACAGGGAGGAAGAGCTGCTTTAGGATGCTAAAATCGCTGCAGCAATAGTTGGCCTCCTGATCTTTATTGTTGTACTCATTGTTAAACTACGCCAGTGTGGAAATAATTCTATTTGTGGCAACGGCATTAGTGACAGTAATGGTGGCACTGGCTGCCAATTCAATATCCAACTTCCAGCTCTGAACATTGATCATGACGGTTCTGTCTTAGCCTCAGCTGGCTAATAGTTACCAACATACTGTCTTAAGGCTCCACATCATTTGGAGCTTATAGAGGAAGATTGTGCTACTTGTTCTGTGTATTATGTCCCTGTGTTACGTTTGCTGCTTGTGGTGTTTTGTGTCCCAGAGTATAACAGTCTTATTATGAGCATGGAGATGAAAAATAGCATGGCCTGAATAGATCTCAAAGTCTCCTATATATATAATAATTATGTACATGTGTTTAGTTTCTTTTTATATAGTTTCAAAAAAAGATGCCCATTAGAGTTCTAAAACTTCACTAAAGAATGTGTTTTTTATTTTTTATTTTTTTAATCATTGAACAATGTCTTTGTACGTAAGTAATCCATCCTTGGAATATGCACTTGCCATGTTATAGTGTGATCACCACCGCACCCTTACGTAATTATATATGTTTAATTGAATAAAGTATTGTTAAAAAATTTATCATTTAAAAGAGAGAGGGAGTATACTTGAAACTGGTAAAGGTTAATTACATGGGTCCTTAAAGTTTAAATCTAACAGTATCATTTATTATTATTGTGGGGATAAAAGCCCAAAATCATATACTGGGCCCTGAGCCCTAATCGAGGATATGGATATGTCCGAGGAGGAGTAAATGATTGGGAAAGGTCCCGGAACAGAGGATCATGCGAGGAAAGAATGGAGGAATATAATCCGAGGAGGCTATCCTTCTCGGATAGGATGAATATTGTTCAAGCAAGTACTTGGGTGATTCAGGTGACCTTTCAAGAAGTTTCAACGATAAGGATGAACTTTATGCACGTATGGAGCTGATAAGAATACAGAAATATCTAAAAGAAAAGTTGCTACCACCGCATTAAATGCACTGCAGCAACTTTTTTGGCCGCATTTATGTAGAGAAGACCCCTAAACAGTGCAGTCTCAACTACCACCATTCAGAGAGAGCCAAAGAAGCTACCTGATGGGACATATACTCAATTGAAGGCTTGGATGATTAACAAGTGTATGATCAAGATGATCTAAAATTAAGGAAACTATATAACGTAAAAGACCTCCCATAAGAGAGAGGTCAGGGAATATAGAAAAAGAGGAGAGAAGAAGATTTACTGTAGCATTAAGGACTACCTTAACTCTTAGGAACAGTTCAATTTGTAATTCATTTCCTCGGACGCCAATTTAATCAAGTTCTAAGTGTGTTTCTGTGCTTATCCATCTTTTAAATCTTTTCTAGCCGTTGTTTAATTCAAAGATAGCCCAGCTCTTTTACCCACTCTCTACAAAATTCATTATGTTGGGCTCATATCCTATCTCTTTTTGGGTTTGGGCCACAAATCGTGACCCCACAATTGGCGCCGTCTGTGGGAAGAGCTTGAGCGATGGTGAACGCAACGGCCAACTATGGCAGAATCAGGTCCACAACAAGCAAAGTCGAGGGCATCCCAACATGGTGATCCTTTCCTCAACCTCGAGCAGAGAGGTGGTCGTGAAGGAAGTGTACACACAATACATGATGAGAGGAGCCAGTCACGAGGTGGTAGTCATGTCTCCTATGCAAGGGGCAATAGGGGCATGTAGCTGGAGATTGACCGGTTGAAAAGGGAGCTACACCATGCAAAAAGGAAATGAGCTTCCCCTGATAGTGACGTTTCTTCTGATGATGGAAGAGACATTAGTTACAAACGGAGGTCTCGAACTCCGCCTAGTAAGTCTTTCTCTTACGAAGAAAAGCTCCATAATGAGCAGCAGTTTAAAAGCCCACCATATAGGGGCGTAGGAAACGACGCCATGAGTAGAGCTCTGGACCAAATCTCTAAGTCGCCTTTCATGTGTAGGATTGAGGGGGCGAGACTTCCCTGACGTTTTCATCAGCCAACATTCACCATTTACAACGAGCAAACTGATCCTATTGAGCACATGAGCCATTTCAACTAGACAATGGCTGTTTATTCCAAGGATGAGGCCTTGATGTGCAAAGTCTTTCCATCTAGTCTCGGACCCATTGCGATGAGGTGGTTTAATGGCCTAAAAGAAGAATCCATAAATTCTTTCAACGAACTCACTCAAGCATTTGGTTCCCGGTTTGTGACCTGCAAGAAAGTTCCTAGGTCATTAGCTTCCCTCCTATCCTTGAGCATACAAGAGGGTGAGAATCTTAAAATGTACTCCGACAGATATTGGGAGTTGTTTAATGAGATTGAAGGTGACTTCGATAATGTGGCCATCAGTACATTTAAGCTTGGCCTTCCATCCGAGCATGGTTTAAGACAATCCTTGACTGGTAAGCCCATCATCAATGTGCGTCAGCTCATGGACCAGATTGACAAGTATAAAAGAGTTGAAGAGGACCAGCAGCAAGGGAAGGGAAAGGACAAGGTTATCCCTCAGGAGAGGAGGGATTTCAGGTCGGATCGTTACAATAATAACAAACCGCATAGGGATTTTGCTGGGCAGTCAGGATCAGCAAATATTCAAGCTGTCAACACTATTTTCAAAGAGCCAGTGCATCAAGTGTTAGAGAAGATTAAGAACAAGCCATTCTTCAAATGACCAAATAAGATGGTGGAAAACCCCGAAAGACGTAATCATAACCTCTATTGCCAATACCACCAGGATCATGGGCATACCACAGAGGATTGTAGAAGCTTGTGGAATCATTTGGACCAACTTATCCGCGAGAGCAAATTGAAACAACTCCTGCATCATTTCAGTGGCCAAGGGATCCAGGCCAGCTCGGAACCTTGTAGAGATGACTATTCAAGACCCCCTTTGGAAACTATCAATGTCATCTTCACTGCACCAGGGAGAACAGGATCTTGGCCATCTAGGATATTGTCCATGGCCCGCCTATCCACAAGAGACGTTGGTTAGGATCTGAAGGGGGATAAAAGGGAAATTCCACCAGTCCTGGGCTTCTCTAACGAGGATAAAAGTGGGACTATCCAACCCCATAACAACACTTTGGTAGTTACTTGTAGGATTGGGGGTATGATGTGAAGAGGGTGATGGTGGACCAAGGCAATGGAGCTGAGATAATGTACCTTGACCTTTACAAGGGGCTGAACTTAAAACTCGAGGACTTAACTCCCTAAGTTCCCCTCTGGTGAGTTTTGATGGGAAGGTCGTTGTCCCGAGGGGTCAAATACTATTACATGTGCAAACTGGTTCGGAGATAGTGGAAGTGGATTTCATTGTTGTAGATGCATATTCACCCTATACAGGGATCGTGGCCAGAACCTAGCTTCATGCACTAGGGGCTATTTCTTCTACTCTGCAACAGAAGATTAAATATCCATCAGAACGCCGAGTTTAGGAAATTTTGAAAGATCAATCTGTGGCCAGAAAGTGCTTAGTAGCTGTCATACAGCATAAACCTGAAGCTGAGTCCTCGACCCATCCAAGAGAAGATTTATAGCAGTTAAAACACCAAGCGGCGCCCATTGATAAATCAGCCGAGGAGACGAAATGTGAACATTTGATAAAGGACACTATTGGGGATGATCCAGAAAAGTTTTTCCAAGTTAGCTCTTAGTTGCCACCTCAAGAGAAGGAAGAACTGGTAGAATTTCTCAGAAGGAACATAGATGTATTTGCTTGGAACGCCTATGAAGCTCCAAGAGTGGATCTAGAATTCATCTGTCATCACCTAAATGTCAACCCACTGGTCATCCCTGATAGGTCACAATCTGAATGACCCCTTGTGATTAACCCTAATTAATTAATTTAGCCAAGTAATTAATTAATCAATTAATCATGCAATTTTATGGAAGCACAAACAAATCACCAATCAACTAAATATGCAACGGAAAATAAATAACACGGTGATTTGTTTACGAATGGGGAAAACCCTAATGGCAAAAACCCTACTGAGTGATTTTCAGGTCACCACTCCCGAAACTCCACTATTATCAAATCAAGCGGTTACAAGTAAAGGAATCCCAAGTACCTTACCAACCTACAGTTGAACCCTTACCCCAATATCCAATTGGACTTGATCTGTAGTGACAGTCTCCACCTTTGATGCACGGCTCCCAAGTACGTGACTAACCAATGCGCGGATCCAAGTACGCGACTTCAGAACACCAACTGAGGAAGAATGGTTGGTTGCAAAGTTCTTCAGATCATCCTTTCTGATGAATAGCAGGAAGATGCTTGGTTACAAAACCCTATGGTGCAAATACACAGCAACTTCTTGATGGAAGATGAACTAGGTCAAGAACTTCGTCTGTTGATCACAATTTGCTTAAACAAAGATTGCTCAATGATCATGCAACTTGTGTCACACAAAACGGCTCTTAAAATAATCCTTTTATATGTTTAGGGTTAGAAGAAAAGAAGGCCCAAAAACATATTCACAGATCCCAAGAAAATCAGATTGGAAATTTGACTTTTTAAATCTCGACAGATAGCAGGTGTCGAGGTAGCTATCGAGAGGTGTCGAGCTTTAAAAATTCTGCACTTTAACTTGCTTTCTCTTGGACAGACTTGATGACTTCAACACTTGACCTTGAAATATTGTTTCTTGAAGTATTAAAAACACCAGAACTACCCAATTACAAGCAGAGTGCGTTTTGTCAAAGGATTAGCCAATTTACATAACTAAGTGACATATGTTCTTAAACAAGTTAAAACATATATGTCCTAACAATCTCCCCCTTTGGCAATCCGTGACAAAACCACAACAAACAAATGAGCATATGAGAGAAGTCATAAATCACTCAACTCATATTCACTTGTTGAATACAATAAAATCTATCCTAACACAAACTCTTGAAAAACTTTGCAAGAAGAGAGCTTATGATAAGTAGACTTTGACAACCTGTATTTCTGAAACACTTTAAACAAAACTCATCAAGGCATCTTGTGTGAAACAGAAATAAATAGATTGCATACAAGTATAAAGAACATGTGTATAAAGATAGAAAAGAAACAACACATGAAGAGAGAGGTGAAAGAAACATACATCACATATATAAAGATAAGATAAGTACAATGTATGTAAAAATGGTCAAAGGACCTCATATACAAGACCAATGTATCTAAGAGATAAGAAAAAAATACATATAGCCTCACTACATCCCTCAAAAATATGATAACACTCCCCCTATCAAAATGTCCTATACTAACTCTCCCCTAAGATGACTACTCTCATAGCCAAAACTACTCCCCTTTTTGTCACGAGTGACAAAGGGTAGAGTGTCATGTAGACATCTCATCGCAGAGCTAGCATCCCATCATCATCATCATCATCATCATCCATCCTCATCATCCTCAGAATCTGACGCTGCTGGAGTAGATGGTGAAGGAGTAGCCTCTGGAGTAAATCCACCATATCGCCTGCCGTCGTGCAATATCGACCCACACGAACATTCACCTGTACAACTCAGCAGAGAGTGTATCAAGACGAGTGTCCATGCGCTGCAGCTGCGCCATAATATCACCAAGGGAACATCGCTCGAAGAGGAAGAAGGAGCAGATGTAGAATGACGGATCTGGATGGCGCTGAACGGGAGGAGGAGTGGCAGGCTGTCCGACCTGAACTGCGCCTCACTACGTTTTACGTAGTAGCGCAATCTATGGAGATATGTGTGGA
>NW_027069539.1:1256880-1331878 GCF_002906115.3 Quercus suber
CGGTCCTTGTCGAAGCTCCTTCCATTGGCATTCTTCATAAACTTCTTGAACTGCCGAGTGATGTAGGACTTCATCTTAGAATCTTCATCATCGGAAGACTCATCTGTATCACTGTTCTTTGCCTTCAAGGCCATGCTTTTACCTTTACTTGACTTGCCGATCCTAGATAATCCTATCTCATAGGTTTGCAAGTTTCCTACCAGCTCAGTCAAAGGAATCTTGTCAATGTCCTTTGATTCTTCTATCGCTGTAATCTTGGCATGGAATCTCTTAGGTAGAGATCTGAGCACCTTCCTTACAATCTTGGGTTCTGGGATGGTTTCCCCAAGATTGAAGGCTGAGTTCACTATGTCCTTGAGCTTGGCATAGAACTCATCAAATGACTCATCCTCCTCCATCTTAATTTCTTCAAAGCTTGTAGTGAGTCTCTGAAGCTTTGAATCTTTGACAGCCTTTATGCGTTCATAGGGAGTCTGGAGGATGATCCAAGCCTCCTTAGCAGTTTCAGTTGAGGATATCTTTTTGAACTCCTCATTTGTGACTGCGCTAAATAGGGCATTTAACGCTCTGCTGTTGAAGTTAGCTGCCTTGATCTTAGTATCATTCCAATCGGCCGGATCTTCTGTTGGCTTAGTCCAGCCAATCTCTATAGCTTGCCATACCTTTTCATCTAAAGACTGCAAGAAAGCTCTCATGTGTACTTTCCAGTATGCATAGTTAGTGCCATCAAATAAAGGAGGTATAATTAAGGATTTTCCTCTATCCATGACAAACAGGGGTCAATGGATCAAACACAGCAAAGATTAAATCCTAATCAGAGTGTGCCCGCTCTGATACCACTTGATAGGTCACAATCTGAATGACCCCTTGTGATTAACCCTAATTTATTAATTTAGCTAAGTAATTAATTAATCAATTAATCATGCAATTTTATGGAAGCACAAACAAATCACCAATCAACTAAATATGCAGCGCAAAATAAATAACACGGTGATTTGTTTACGAATGGGGAAAACCCTAATGGCAAAAACCCTACTGAGTGATTTTCAGGTCACCACTCCCGAAACTCCACTATTATCAAATCAAGCGGTTACAAGTAAAGGAATCTCAAGTACCTTACCAACCTACAGTTGAACCCTTACCCCAATATCCAATTGGACTTGATCTGTAGTGACAGTCTCCACCTTTGATGCACAGCTCCCAAGTACGTGACTAACTAATACGCGGATCCAAGTACGCGACTTCAGAACACCAACTGAGGAAGAATGGTTGGCTGCAAAGTTCTTCAGATCATCCTTTCTGATGAATAGCAGGAAGATGCTTGGTTACAAAACCCTATGGTGCAAATACACAACAACTTCTTAATGGAAGATGAACTAGGTCAAGAACTTCGTCTGTTGATCACAATTTGCTTAAACAGAGATTGCTCAATGATCATGCAACTTGTGTCACACAAAACGGCTCTTAAAATAATCCTTTTATATGTTTAGGGTTAGAAGAAAAGAAGGCCCAAAAACATATTCACAGATCCCAAGAAAATCAGATTGGAAATCTGACTTTTTAAATCTCGACAGATAGCAGGTGTCGAGGTAGCTATCGAGAGGTGTTGAGCTTTAAAAATTCGGCACTTCAACTTGCTTTCTCTTGGACAGACTTGATGACTTCAACACTTGACCTTGAAACATTGTTTCTTGAAGTATTAAAAACACCAGAACTACCTAATTACAAGCAGAGTGCGTTTTGTCAAAGGATTAGTCAATTTACATAACTAAGTGACATATGTTCTTAAACATGTTAAAACATATATGTCCTAACAATCCCTAAGAAATAGCCTCTTCGGCACCCATCCAAGGAGCACGCTGATGCAGTACGAGAGGAAGTAACGAAACTTAAGTAAGTTGGAGCTATTAAGGAGGTGTTTTATCCTGAATGACTAGCTAATACTGTAGTAGTGAAGAAGAAGAATAGGAAGTGGCGAGTGTGCGTAGATTTCACAGACCTAAATAAGGCGTATCCAAAAGATCCATTTCCTATGCCTAAAATAAATCAACTAGTGGATGCAACGGTAAGCCATCCTCAAATGAGCTTCCTAGATACCTTTCAAGGCTACCACCAAATACCCCTAGCCTTGGATGATCAAGAAAAGACTGCTTTTGCTACCCCCATTGGGAACTACCACTATAAGGTGATGCCATTTTGTTTGAAAAATGCAGGATTTACATACCAAAGAATGATGACGAGAATATTTGAACTACAGTTAGGCAAAAACATTGAGGTCTACATAGATGACATGGTGGTGAAAAGTAAGGTAGTCTCGGAACATGTGGACGACCTTTTGAACATTTTTGAAGTTCTTAGAATGTACAACCTGCGTCTAAACGCCTCCAAATGTTCATTTGGCGTGGGATTAGGCAAGTTCTTAGGGTACATGGTGACTCTCCGGAGGATCAAGGTCAACCCCGACCAGATAAAGGCTATAAACAATTTGCAACCACCTCGGAATCCTAAGGAGGTCCAAAAGCTGACTAGAATGGCCGCTACTCTGAACCGATTTATCTCTCGGTCAGCTGATAGGTGTAGACCTTTTTTCTTGTTGATTAATAAATGGAAAGAATTTGAGTGGAATGAAGAGTGTGTCTTAGCTTTTCAACAACTTAAAGACTATCTCGCTCGGCCACCAATCATGTCCAATCCTGAGCCAGACGAAGTCCTTTTTTCCAACATTGTTGTAGCTCCTTTTACAATAAGCTTGATGTTGATAAGAGTTGATAACAATGTACAAAAGCCAGTTTATTACGTGAGCAAGTCGCTGCATGAAGCCGAGATTTGTTATCTGCCACTAGAGAAAGCCATGCGAGGATATGGATATGTCCAAGGAGGAGTAAATGATTGGGAAAGGCCCCAAAACGAAGGATCATGCGAGGAAATGATGGAGGAATATAATCTGAGGAGGCTGTCCTTCTCGGATAGGATGAATATCGTTCAAGCAAGTACTTGGGTGATTCAAGTGACCTTCCAAGAAGTTCCAACGATAAGGATGAACTTCATGCACATACGAAGATGATAAGAATACAGAAATATCTAAAAGAAAAGCTGCTACCACCACATTAAATGCACTGCAGCAACTTTTTTGGCCGCATTTATGTAGAGAAGACCCCTGAATAGTGCAGTCTCAACTACCACCATTCACAAAGAGCCAAAGAAGCTACCTGATGGGACATATACTCAATTGAAGGCTTGGATAATTAACAAGTGTACGATCAAGATGATCTAAAATTAAGGAAACTATATAATGTAAGAGACCTCCTATAAGAGAGAGGTTGGGGAATATAGAAAAGGAGGAGAGAAGAAGATTTACTATAGCATTAAGGACTATCTTAACTTTCAGGAACAGTTCAATTTGTAATTCATCTCCTCGGACGCCAATTTAATCAAGTTCTAAGTGTGTTTCTGTGCTTATCCATCTTTTAAATCTTTTTTAGCCGTTATTTAATTCACAAATAGCTCAGCTCTTTCACCTACTCTCTACAAAATTCATTGTGTTGAGCTCATTGAGCTCATATCCCATCTCTTTTGGGTTTGGGCCACAAATCGTGACCCCACAATTATTACCATATATATATATATATATATATTATAGAATCTCATTTTATATTGTCTAGAGATGGCATGTAAGGGTATAAATGGGTAAAGTTGAGGGTTTTTTTTTTTTTTCATTCAATCTAACCCATCATTGAACAATGTCTTTGAACATAAGTAATCCATCCTTGGAATATGCACTTGTTATGTTATAGTGTGATCTCCACCGTACCCTTATGTAATTATATATGTTTAATTGAATAAATTATTATTAAAACATTTATCATTTAAAAGAGAGAGAGAGTATACTTGAAACTGGTAAAGGTTAATTACATGCGTCCTTAAATTTTAAATCTAACAGTATCATTTATTATTATTACCATATATATATATATATAGTAGAATCTCATTTTATATTGTCTAGAGATGGCATGTAAGGGTGTAAATGGGTAAAGTTGAGGTTTTTTATTTTCAATCTAACCCATCATGGTTGGGTTGAAAAAAAAAAAAAAAAAAACCCAACCCAACCCACCAAGATTGAATTTGGCAGTTTTTGTCCTTTTGAATTTTTAATTAAGCATTAGAACAACACCAATACAAATAATTAAGAGCAAATTTATAACCTAATAATCCTAAGCATAGTACCAAACCAACACAAACTATTTTATCTCAACTCAAAGCATGTAGGATATCATATAGTTCTATCCCAACTCAATTGATAAACAAAAGAGTAAATAATAAAATTATATAATATATATTAAATATATGTGGGTGGAGTCGAGTTATGCGGATTTTTAAATCTATTGACCCGCACCAACTCAACCTATCGTAAAAAAATCTTTTGACAATCTAACTCAACCCACCAACCCCTAAAAACTGGGTTGGATTAGACCGATTTTGGCGGATTGACAGGTTGACTACACACCCATAATGGCATGTGTGTGAATCAAAATTTTCATATGTATTGTTTGTATATTAAAAAAGAATATTTTAGTATTAATTAATTCTGACTTACCATTTCATAATTACTTCTAATGGCATAAAATAATTCATCATAAAGTTGTATATCATATCAAAGGAAATAAATTTCAGAATGAGTCATTAGTTTAGCTTAATATACCAAATTTCATATTCAATTTCTCCAATTTCTCTTGACAATGATATCAAATAAAATAATCATATTCAAATTCCATATTCTAAGAAGAAAATTAAAAAAAAAAAAAAAAAATGAGCCAAGAAAAAAGCCTAACAAAAAAAAAAAAAAAAAAACCCAACCCAACCCACCAAGATTGAATTTGGCAGTTTTTGTCCTTTTGAATTTTTAATTAAGCATTAGAACAACACCAATACAAATAATTAAGAGCAAATTTATAACCTAATAATCCTAAGCATAGTACCAAACCAACACAAACTATTTTATCTCAACTCAAAGCATGTAGGATATCATATAGTTCTATCCCAACTCAATTGATAAACAAAAGAGTAAATAATAAAATTATATAATATATATTAAATATATGTGGGTGGAGTCGAGTTATGCGGATTTTTAAATCTATTGACCCGCACCAACTCAACCTATCGTAAAAAAATCTTTTGACAATCTAACTCAACCCACCAACCCCTAAAAACTGGGTTGGATTAGACCGATTTTGGCGGATTGACAGGTTGACTACACACCCATAATGGCATGTGTGTGAATCAAAATTTTCATATGTATTGTTTGTATATTAAAAAAGAATATTTTAGTATTAATTAATTCTGACTTACCATTTCATAATTACTTCTAATGGCATAAAATAATTCATCATAAAGTTGTATATCATATCAAAGGAAATAAATTTCAGAATGAGTCATTAGTTTAGCTTAATATACCAAATTTCATATTCAATTTCTCCAATTTCTCTTGACAATGATATCAAATAAAATAATCATATTCAAATTCCATATTCTAAGAAGAAAATTAAAAAAAAAAAAAAAAAAATGAGCCAAGAAAAAAGCCTAACGTTTTGTTCACATACATGCCAAAATTTAATGGAACATATTGAAGTAAACCAGAATTTAGGATGAGATGAAGCAAATGGGTGATTTATACCAATTAATTGATTTGTTAGAACGAAATTAATAATATTGATGTGAATTAGACTATTAGGGCTTGATTACACTACTGAATGCCCCACCCATTTGAGTTGATTGTGACATAAAATTTTTTATTATCCTTTTCACAACTTGCTAAAGTTGTAAATTGAAATTTTAGTATCATGTTTACCACGCCCTTCATTGAAAATATTTTATTTTGGTGTGTAGTTAGGTGTCCCTAACATTATTCAATCAGGTTAATTGGTGTGAAAAATTTATGTGTCACTGATAATTCTTATTGTTTTGTGGGCTGGATTAAAAAGAAAAAAAAAAGGTAGTCTTTTTTGCTCATGCGGGCTAGAAGAATATTATGCAGACTGTAAAACTTGCCCCCACGCGCAAGTTCTATTTTCGGCTGAGGCTTGCAAGGCAGTCATTGGATTAAACTTTTAAAGGCTTGTGACCTATTGTCGGCTTTATAGTTTAAGCTTAAATTAAATTTGGGCTAGGGCTTGGCCTACAAGGGAAGGTAATTCAAGAATTGTGAAAACTGGGCCTAGGAGGTGCATATTTGCCTTGTTCATAGTTTTTTTTTTAAATCTTTAGCCCAAAATGATAGATTGTATTTATAATTAATCAGAGTTTACTATGGGAAGGAGAAAAGCAGGTACCTCCTGAAGCCAAACCGAGCATTTCTTTGTCTCCTGAGCAAGCTAATTCTTGAGTCACCTTATCACGATATGCAGGAATGGAAGTATAAGAAATGCATCTGTTGGAATATTCAAAATGATATCTCCAGAGGGCAGTATCTTAGATGAATTTGATTTGTTAGTATTAAATATCGTCAACCATATATTCTTGAGAGAGAGAGAGAGAGAGAGAGAGTCATTGACATGGTCTGTGTATTTTAATGGAACTTGCAGCTAGTTTGTATTGTGGTTATTATCTTTCACATTTTCTGCAAAAAGCATTAAAATCAACACAAAAAAGTTCTCTTTGCCTTGACCTAAAAACAAAAACAAAAAAACAGAGAGGAAGAAGTTGTTTCACCTCACTTGAAAAATTTAACCAAGGTAAAAATGCACCGATTTAGTTTAGTTCACATAAGCCCTAATTTACTTCTCCTTCTAGGCCCAATCTATGCCTAAATCGGCTTAATGAGATCACAAAATCCAACAACCATCTTAACAATCTTATATACATGTTTTCGGCTCCACCCTCAAAATATTCTTTTGGGCCCACCTTACAAAAAAGACAATCTTTTGCAACATCAATAATAATAATAATAATAATAATAATAATTATCCCCATTCCATGAAAAAAAAAATATGCTATACAAAAAGGAAATCAGTTTGGACTAAAATTCCTCTAACTCACAATGTGGTGATTGATAAAAGTAAAACTATTGATGTATACATTTAATCACATTACCGATTTAATAAGTCTAACAACTTATTTAAATAATACAAGTAAATGTTTTATCGATTGCCATATAATGTAACTAAAAGTAGATATATCAATCTCATTATCATGACTCAATCCCAAATGAAAGATTTAGATAAGACACTAAGCTCTGAAATTGGAATAGAGCATAACTAACTATCCAAATATAATAAGCCAAACCATCAACACCACATTTAAATATCAAATCCCTCAACAATTCATCAAACTAAAATATGAGCAAATAAAGTTTCCAAATAAATCCTCAAATAGTCTTGCAATTACCAAATTTACAACCCTAAAAAAACACAACAAAGCAAATTTTTATTACATAGTTCTCAACTACATAGTCTTCAGTTCATAGCTCCAACGATCACTAACTTGATGCATTAAGAAAGTCCACCGCACTAATCTGAAAATGGCTGAAAAAAAGGGGGTGTGGTGAGTTAATAGTTGAATAAGAAACTACATCATATGATAGTGTCAAGTGAAAATGCGCATTATAATAGACGATGTATTAAATTTTACAAAACGTTTATCAATAGTATGAAAGTAATTCAGTAGAAACAATAAAACCTATTTTGGAAGTGCACATTTAACAATACAATGAAAAATATATAACTTGTTAAATAAACAAATTCTCTCTTAAAAGATTTGCCCAGTTTCAATAAGCTATAGTTCAGTTACAAGAACATCACTTTATCAATGGATAAACTACTTATAATAACATATAATAATACATTTAACAGTATAGTTTTTTTTCACATTCAATTTCTCAATAACAATAAACAATAATCAGTATATAAAATATTAGTCAAAATAAAACAACCTTAACAATTAGCAAGTGAATCCCATGGAAAACAATAACCTCAAAAAGGTAAAATATAACAATGGCTCTGAAGAGAAAATATTATAAATGGTTTCAAAGAGTAAACAATAGTAATGCACCACACCACAATAAACAACATTTCATCCAAAGAACAAATCTTAGCCTTGTGTTACCAAAGATTAGAGATAGTCTAGCTGATTATTTGAAAACATTTTCTTTTTCATTAAGATTATCACAAAGTATGTGTATATATATATATATATATATATGATAAAATAGATAGTTATGTATCCTATGAAAAAAAGAAAAGGCAAAAAATAGCTATGTATAGAAAGAACTTTTACATAAAAAGGTTAACTATTTAGCAAAGATTCTTACAAAATAGGGTAAAATACTATTAACCATCTTAAGGTTTGGGTTAATGCCAACTAGGTTCACTTTTTAAAAATTGACCAACTTAATCCTTAATCACCACAAGAGAAGAGAAATATGAGTAACGGTTTAGGGTCCAAGTTGGGCTTAGGAATCAAATTAGTTAGTTTTGAACCTAACTGGTATTAGTCCAAATCTCAAAGGATGTTAACTATATTTTACCCTATAATATAATATCTTGAGAAGAATCATTATTTAAAGTCTACTTACTTCAAACAGACAAACAATTTTTGTGTCACCCAAATAGTATCAAGTAGAACCTAATACGGGATTAAATGACTCAAGGAAAATAAACATACCAATATCTATTTATATCTAAGCGAATAGGAGGTATTAAGAACAAGATAAGAATTTAACTATTGATAAGTACTTGGTTTAATGCTTAAAATTTTGTGCTTAACTTTTTAAACCCATTTAAGGTATTCTTCAAAAGTATAACTTGACAGTACCTAAATTTCATATTATGTCTATCAAAACTCAACCATCTCCATCACCTTGTTGTCCCAAATGGAGTATGATCCAGTTTGCCCTAAACTAGAGGTTAACTAATATTCATTATTCCTAAGCGATTTTCATCATTCATGACCTACATAAATTTACAGCCTAAACCATCAAATTGGTAATGAAACACATAATGGGTCTCAAAACAAAGTTCTTGCATATTTGGATTAATTTATCCAAAATCTTTTTAATGACTATTCCCGAACTTGAAATTTTTTAAGCCCAAAACCAAACACTAAGGGACCCAATAAATTTGGCCTAACATAATTAATTTTTACCACTTTGGCTTTAAAATTAAAATAACTAGAAATTTCCAAAAATTATGATTTTTTCCAGGTTATGAATTAACTCAATTCATCCCAAATTTCATGCCAATCTCAAATCATGCTAAAATCAAGTCAGTATATCCAAATCTGAAATGAAGACAAATGTGCATATCTCAAATTATATAACTCTTTGAGATGAATGAGTATAAATTTTATTTTTACATAACAAGACAACCACAATACAAACCACACAATACACACACACTAGTGGCCTGTTTGGATCCCATATATTTAGATTTGGATTTTGATTTAGATTTGAGGGGACTTAAATCCAAATCATTTGCTTGGAAAGTTTAAAAAAAGGTTAAGGATTTAAATTTGATAAATTCACCAAGAATTTTCAATATTTAAAATGCTTGGATTTGAAATAACTTTTAATTTCAAATCCAGATCCAAATTCAAATCTAAGTTCCCAAACGCAACCTAGATGAAACCATCAGGAAGCACACAGCCCCAGTTTCCCGCTAATTTTACTTATTGGCCCCCGGGATTAAAAAAAAACTGGTTTTAGTTTCTCGTTTGCAGACTTACTCTTCTTTTTAAATCCATATGGGCCTCCCTCAAATTTTAAAATTAGTTTTAAAAAACCCTTTTAAGAAAATGAGAATGATACAAGGAACCCAAAGAAAAATAAAATCCAGCCCATTCATTGCCCATAGCACGTCCAAATTTACACAAACAACAAAAATAATTTCAACAAATCCCAAATCAACAATATTATCCACCAAAAATAAAAATTCTTTGTAAATCAAGTCTCTAAGAAATTCAAATATCCGTCGTTTACTTAAAAAACCCAAATCTATTTAGGAAAAAAAAAAAAAAAAAAAACCCCTACGCCACCGCCGTCGTCTCTAACCTGCAATTGATAAGAAATTCAAATATCCGTCGTTTACTTAAAAAACCCAAATCTATTTAGGAAAAAAAAAAAAAAAAAAAACCCCTACGCCACCGCCGTCGTCTCTAACCTGCAATTGTCTGCTTGCCTCCACAACTAGCCGGTTTGCCACTCTCGTTCACCACCTGAGCCGAATCCTGACTCAACTTTAAGCTTCTAAAGTTCCAACCTTACTGTGCGGGGTATCTTTTTATTTGTTTGTTGGGTATTTATGCGGTCAGTCTATGCTTTTTGACTTTTGAATCTCGACGTCTTTCTATTTGTTTTGCTGTGGTTTACAGCTTGCATATATTATTATAATACTAGTATGTGACCCTGTGCTACCGTACAGGACTGGTTAATTGTAATGATGCTATTGGCCAATTTTTTTGTTATCACACGGATGATAGAATTAAATCAAATAATGAAAAATATATATTGCATTTTATTATTTAAGTAATGCTATTGGTCTTTTTTTTTTTTTTTTGTTTATCATACATAGGATAGCATTAGATAAAACAATGAATAAAAAAAAGAGAATACAACATTTTATTATTTAAGTGATGCTACAGTGAAGAAAAAAAGAGAATATTGCATTTTATTATTTAAAATATATAAAGGGACATTAAAAAATAAAAACTTATCATTGAGCTTGGAATCTTCTTGGAGATAACAATGAAGCGCTAATGTATGAGAGTGTGAAGTAAGGAAGAGTGAGATTGAACATTGTGTTTAAACCCGGCCTTACTCTGAGAAGTCCGTAAGGAGGAGGAGAGGGTAGTGTGTGGATCTAGTTGGTAGAGGTTGAGAGAGGAGGAGACATGGGATGGCGATATGGAATTAGGAGGAGATGATGTTTTACTTTTATAGTCTTTTTAGTTGGACTCCTTGGTTCTGGTTGTGGAATTAGAAGAGCTCTAAACTCTATTAAGATCACCCATAAAAGTGTGCAGGTGAGATGTTCTTACTTAGGCCAATGAGTATTATCATTGTGGTTTTCTTGGCTTCCGTATTAAATGTTAATGCATCATTTATTTGGGCACAAAAATTAGAAAATTTAGATAAGATACATGACACAAAATTAGAGTCCAATCTATAATCTCCATAAAAGTGTGCAGGTAAGATGTTTTTGCTTAGGTTAATGAGCATTATTATTGTGGTTTTCTTGGTTTCCGTGTTAAATGTTAATGTATCATTTATTTGCACAAAAATTAAAAAATTTAGATAAAATACATGACACAAAATTTGAGTCAAATTTATAATCTAATTAGATTTTTTTTTTTAGTTTTGGTTAGGACAAGTGGCACAAAATTGAGAATCCAATTGAAATCTAATTGAATTTTTTCTCTGCTTCACCTATTATTATATATATAGATTATATATTTAGCGTTGATAATAATACTATCTACAGTTTGGAGTCTTTTGACCGCATGCATGTTTTGTGTTAATATCTGTGTTTGGTGGTTTACATTTTCCAAACTCCCTCTATCCCATTTTGTTCGTCATAATTGAAAAGTTAAATTTTTTAAGGAAATATTATTTATTATTTTATTTATTTTTAAAAAATATATAAGTTTCTAAAACTACTTTTAAATAAATTTATCAAAAAATTAAATTATTAATAAAATAGAGGTATAATAGGAACATTAGTAAATTAATGACTTTTATTTTTAGAAACAAAACAATATTTTAGAACATCTCAAAATAGAATAAAGGACAAACAAAGTGGGACAGAGATAGTATTTGTTATATTTATTTTAATTTATTTTTAGTTTTGATGGCAATTCTAATTTTTCAAAGTAAGTTATTATTATTGTTAAGCTCAAAAATAAAAGAAGTTGTCATTGTTGTTTATGATATGGAAGAAGGTAAGGTATAACGTTTTCTTTTTTAATTTTAAATACAAACGAAATTGTTATCATAGCTTTTAATTAAACTACTCCCTCCAAAAAAAAAAAAAAAAAAACTTTTGATTAAAATATTTCATTTCTTTCCCTAAAAAAAAAAAAAAACTATATCATTTCTTACATATGAAGCTCTCTAAAATTCTATGGACCGATATTATGATAATTACCAAATTATGACCTCAACATTTTTTTAGACATCAGATTTAGTTTTACATAAATCTTAACCCTCAAAATATTCTTTTGGGGTCCACCTAGCATAGTGAAAAACCAAAATCTTTTGGAAAAATAAATATTAATAATTTAGAAGAAAAAAAAACCCACAATCGGTAATAGATCTTTGGCAATTTAGATCAATTCAAATGGATTTGGTATCTACTAACATAATAATCCAATAATATATATTGGTGCACATACATTATAAAAGCATTACTTTTATTTTTCATAAAAAAAAAAAAAAAAAAAAAAGATACTACAGAAGTAAGCCACAAACTCAAGAAGATTACCAATTTTTACCACTAAAAACATTACAAAACAAGAAGTTTTTTTTTTTTTTTTTTTTTTTGGTTGAGAAATTTACAAAACAAGAAGTAGATCCACCAATCTCACACCTCAATTTTCTTTTCTTTTCTATTTTTTTGGATTGGGATGTATGAGATAAAATTTTAATCAACATAATGACCACAACACAAACCATAAAACACACACCCCAGAAGAAGCCTATTAAGGAAACACAGTGCATAAAAGAAAGGGCAGGCTGAGAAGATTAGGAACAAAGCCCAATCTTGGGCCCATAGTACTACATCTAGAAGGATAGTATAACGGCCCCAAGAAAAACTTGTCTCTGTGTCAAAAAAAACACCTCACTCACCATGCTTCCTTACTGAACTAAGCCTCAGAAGAAAAAAAAAAGCATGGAATTCTAAGTAATAGTAAGAAAGAGTAGTATGCATGATGAACGCCATTTCCTGCAGATGTAGAAGCTTCAATAGAGGCTACAATAGAGTTGTAAGATTCAATACCCATTTTGTTGTTGGCAGTGCAGTCACCGCCGGTGACGTTGCTGCTAACCACCTCTTCTGAAATATCTTATACACTCGCGGAGTTTAGGAATGAGTTCAAGAATGAGGATCAGGAGCTTCAGGATTTCCGTAACGTCTTTAACGCTCAAATGCAAGCTGTTGCAAAAAGAAATTGTATGAATATTACAGGAAAAGAATAAGAACTATCTCTATCACCACACTCACGCACACAAATAACTTTAGCCAGCAAGTGTTACCTGGCCATAGGAGGTGATAAAAAAGACGATTGCCGAGAATTGCCAAGGGTTGGAACTAAGAAGAATGTTGCGTATATTACGCAGCTGCCAACACTCAAAGGACGCATTCCTCGTCAAATGACACTCAGTTTATATCTTCCTCTTGGTCGGGGTGGGGTCTACTGTGAAAATGACACTTTTGCACAATACAAAAGTAAAAACGAAAATGACACTTTTGCACAATACAAAAGTAAAATCGAAAATGACACTTTTGCACAATACAAAAGTAAAATCGAAAATGACAGTATTTTTACTTTTGTATTGTGCAAAAGTGTCATTTTCACAGTAGACCCCACCCCGACCAAGAGAAAAATGACGACCTTCATTTTTCACAATAGACCCCACCCACTCTGACCAGAAGAAGGATATAAACTGACAAGGTTTTGAATAAGAAGCTAAGCTGCCAACATCGAAAGGCCTGATTGAGAAAATCATGAACAAAGCCCATTACTGGCCCATATTTATACAATGGATAGTACGATGGGTCCAAGAATGGGCTTGGGCCCAAGACTTTAATCATAGACAACCTTGCCCTCACATCTGTGAAATACTTCAGACTCATAATATTGATGATGTCTCGGTCTTAGCCTCAGCTGGCTGATACTTACCAACAAACTGTGTAAGACTCCACATCATTTGGAGATTCAAGGGGAAGATTGTGCTAGCTGCTTGTTCTGTGTATTATGTCCCTATGTTACGTTTGCTGTTTGTGGTATTTTGTGTCCCAGAGTGTGACAGTCTTATTATAAGGGTGGAGAGGGAGAATAGCATGACTTGAATATATCTCAAGTCTCCAATATATATATATATATATGTGTGTGTGTGCGCGCGCGCGCATGTGAGTGCACACGCTTGTGTCTTAATTAGTTTTAAAAAAAATGATGTCCTTACTAAAATTTCACTGCAAAATGTCTTTGTGTGTGGAGTAACTTGTCATTTTTAAAAGAAATTATTGTGTATTTCGAAAGCATACTTCCTCCCTCTTATAGAGAGATAGGTCCTACCATAATTACATAATTATATATTTAATTGAATAAATTATCGTTAAAAAATTCTTATTATTTAAAAGAAAGAAAAAGAATACACTTGTAACCGGTAGACGTTAATTGCATGCGTTCTCAATGTTTAAATCTAACTATATTATTGTTATTATTGATATTATTTATTTATTTATTTTGTAGGATCTCATTTTATATTGTCTAAATGGCATGTATGTGTATCAAAATTGTAATGATTATAGTTTGTATATTGAAACAGAATATTTTAGTATCAATTAATTTTGACTTGCCATTTCATAGTTATCTCTAATAACACAAAATAATTCATCAAAAAGATGTATATCATATCAATGTATCTATGCAAAATCAAATCATAAACATATTTAATATTACCATATATAAAAAGGAAATTAATTTTAGAATGAATTAACAGTTTAGCCTAATACACCAAATTTCAAATATCAAATCAAGAAAAAATTTATGATGAATCAAATAAATAACTCAAATTGCTCCAATTTCTTATGTCAGTGATATCAAATAAAATATTCAAATTCAAATTCCATATTCTAAGAAGAAAATTAAAAAAAAGAGCCAAGAAAAAAGCTTAATCATTTGGTCACATGCAGCCGAAATTTATCGGAACAAATTAGAATAAACTAGAATTTAGGCCAAGATGAAACATATGGGTGATTCGTACCAATACATTAATAAACCATAAAAGAATTTTTTGGTTAGAACAGAATTGATAACATTGATGTGTATTAGACTATTATTGTTTGATTACACTACCAAATGCTTGATCCATTTGAGTTGATTGTGATATATTTTTCATTATCCTTTTATAACTTACTAAAGTTGTAAATTGAAATTTGAGTAACATCATGTTTAACATGCCCTTGAAAATATTTTATTATACATAAATCACAACAAAATATGTTATGAATTTGGGTGTGTGAATATGTCCCTAACATTATTCAATCATGTTAATCTGTGAGAAAATGTTTTTGTGTCACTGATAGATCTTATTGTTTTGTGGACTGGGTTAAAAAAAAAAAGTAGTCATTTTCAATTTTTTGTTTATGTGGGCCATAGAATATTCTGTTGATTGTAACTTGCCCTCACGTGTGAGTTCTATTTCGGTTGAGAATTGCAAGGAAGTCATTGAATTAAAGGCTCGTGAGCTATCGTTGGCTTTATAGTTAAGCTTAAATTAAATTTGGGCTAGGATTGGACCCATAAGGGAAGGTAATTCAGTAATTGTGGAAAATGGGCCTAGAAGGTGCATCTTTGCCTTGTTTCAAAGTTTTATTTTTATTTTTTAACTAGCCCAAAACGATAGATTGTATTTGTAATGAATCAAAGTTTACTATGGGAAGGAGAAAAGAAGGTACGTCCTCGAGCCAAACTGAGGGTTAATTTCTTGTCTTCTTAGCATATCGAGCTAATTCTTGAGTGACCTTATTACAATATCTAGGAATGGAAGTATAATAAGAAATGCATCTATTGGAATATTCTAAATGATATCTCCAGAGGGCAGTTATCTTTAGACGAATTTGATTTGTAGATATTGAATAAGATGACTATAAAACTAGTGAACGTTTCATATTAAGAGTTTGAATTTGATAAGGATGAGGTGTAAAACCCATATTTTACACCATCTAATAAGAGATTGCCACATCAGTATTTTACTTAAAATTTAATACATCCTACCACACCTAATAACATCTCAATAAACTCCTAATTTGGTTGGATTTATTTATGAGTATTAGAATTTATTGGGTGTGATTGTGCTTATTCTTGAATATGTAATAAAAAAATGTAATATGTTGAGATTGAAAGGGTAAAATATGAGTTTTACACCACATCCTTACAAATTTTAATCTCTCATATTAATTTATTATATATCCATCTATTTTACAAAAGAATAAAAATAACTGGATTAAATTAGTACAAATTGCACTTTATGAATACATTAGAAAAATATGGAAGAAATTGTAAATTTGTCTTCCTTTCATTAGGGAAGTAGGGGGAAATTGTGAGCCCAGGAAGAAAATACTCTAACCCTTTTTCTTTCGAATATGAGTTTTTTTTGTTTGTTTGTTTAGACCCCTGAACACTCAGATTGTTTAACCTAATTAATTAACCAAGTTAAGACTTAGGTTTATTATTCAGATTTAGGTTAAACACATGCAATTATATTACCTAGTGCGGAAAAGTAAATAAGACAGCAATATGATTACTTAGGAAAGCCAATGAAACCAACAGTTTCAAGGTAAAAAACCTGAAGATGATTTAACCTAACCTATCCTCAAGGCAAACAAATTCACTAATAGAAAATTGAAGTTTTTACAATCATATTTAACCCTAAATCTATTGCTATCTCCAATAGTAATTTGGAGATGATTTCAAGTTAAAAAACTTGGAGATGATTTAACTTAGGAAAGCCAATGAAACCAACAATTTCAAGGTAAAAAACCTGGAGATTATTTAACCTAACCTATCCTCAAGGCAAACAAATTCACTAATAGAGAATTGAAGTTTTTACAATCATATTTAACCTTAAATCTATTACTAGCTCCAATAGTAACTTACTGACACGACCACGTGCAAGTTTCGAATCCACAATCTCTTTCTCTCTTAGATTTATAGCACATAAGCATCCACGCTTGTGACTTTAAGATCTCACTCAAAGGTTTAGCAACACAAACTATCCAGTTTGTGACTCCAAGACCACCCTTGAAGGTTTAAATCATCAACTATTGTCGATCTTGTTGCAATAACTTCAAATCTACCAGTTCTAAAGATATGTGAATGATTTCTAGTAGTGACTTAGAATGAGGAAGGCACAATACCTTTTAGATCTCACAAGAGCACCTCCAAAGTCTCTATAAAACATTTCTTAGGGTTTCCTTTAAATACTATGTGAAATAGATCTGAAACCCTAATCACTTAATGGGCTTAACGGGTTGATAGGCTTAATTAAAATTTTGCAGACTTGTGCTTTGATCAATCAAAGCTTAGTCTCGATCAATTGAACTTGGCATGTTTCTAAATTCTTCTTTTTGTAGCTTTCTTTTTCTTGCATTCTGACTTGTAGCACCTTGAGCATTGTCTAATAAATCTTATAGACTCTAAGATCTATATCGAGACAAGAACAGCCCTATTACAATAATATGCCCAATTACATCACAAATCCCAATCTAAGACTTCAAACCTAGAAGTTACAAGAAGAGGCAGAAGATCTTGATTAGAATGTACCTGTCTTTCCTGAAACACTCAAAAGAGCATAAAGATAGATAACCAATACAAATAAGATGTATGCAATAATAGCAAATAACAAACATGCAAACCAACTCTTCCCCTAAGTTAGATACATTAAAAAAAAAGTTTAAAAAAAAAAAAAACTTTTATTTTCTCCCCCTTTCAAAAACAATTTCACAAGTCTCCAATATATATATATATATATGTGTGTGTGTGTGTGTGTGTGTGTGTGTGTTTTAATTAGTTTAAAAAATGATGCCCTTACTAAAACTTCACTGCACAATGTCTGTGTGTGAAGTAACTTGTCATTTTTAAAAGAAATTATTGTATATTCCGGAAGTATACTTCCTCCTTCTTATAGAGAGATAGATCCCACCATACACTTACATAATTTTATATTTAACCGAATAAAATATTGTTAAAAAATTCTTATTATTTAAAAGAAAGAAAAATAATATACTTGTAACCGGTAGACGTTAATTGCATGCGTCCTCAAGGTTTAAATCTAACTATATTATTATTATTATATGTAAGGACTAGAATTGGACCCTCAACCCACCAACACTGGATGACGGCCCAACAGGCCCAAAACAATATATTTGTAAAAGAGTGGATGGTATAGGTATAAGACTTAGCAAATCAAGCATGGGCTTCAGTAGGTTGGGCTTGTGCCAGGAAGATAAGGAAACACAATTTAAGAAGAATAAAGCTCCTCGGTCAAGTCTGAGGATGAAATGTTCTTATATTCCCTAAAGTTTTATCTAAGTACAAGATGTTCTTTCTTTTCTTCAGAGATTACATGCTCAGTTTTCATGGAGTCCCTTCCCTTATATGGTCTTACTCTTTTTGATTCTAGCCTTCCACTTGTTGATTGTATAAATGATCTCCTGGATGCTTGTCCCATCAAATCCCTCCTGAAAACTTTGTATGTAACTGTAAAGCTAAACATCACTGTTCAGGCATCTTTTCCAAATAAATGCATCCAGTTGGTTAGGTGCAGAATATTTAATGTGGTGGTAACAGCCTTCTTCATAGATATTTCTCAGTTTATTGTTGACTCCTTTCTTTGAAACTTATCCTCAGACGTATGATTGCCTCTCGCATAGTGTTCTCCAGGTGGCTGGGTTCCAATCTTCCATAACACTTTTCTGAGGAAGCTAGGATTCTCAGGAGATACTTCCAGTCTGTTATTATCTTTCCACGTCCTCGGCTCAATGATCTCGATGTCTATTATGCCATTCAACCATCCTCAGGCTCCTATTGTCCTCGAGCTCAGCCCACGGCCCAACTCCTGCTCGGTTCATTTATCCTCACATTATTGATATTGTTTATTTACTTATTTTGTCGGATCTCATTTTATATTGTCTAAATGGCATGTATGTGTATCAAAATTGTCATGATTATACTTTGTAAATTAAAACAAAATATTTTAGTATCAATTAATTTTGACTTGCCATTTCATAGTTATCTCTAATAACACAAAATAATTCATCAAAAAGTTGTATATCATATCAAATTATCTATGCAAAATCAAATCATAAACATTTTTAATATTACCATATCTAAAAAGCAAATTAATTTTAGAATGAATTAATAGTTTAGCCTAATACACGAAATTTCAAATATCAAACCAAGAAAAAAATTTATGATGAATCAAATAAATAACTCAAATTGCTCCAATTTCTCTTAACAGTGATATCAAATAAAATATTCAAATTCAAATTCCATATTCTAAGAAGAAAATTAAAAAAAGAGCCAAGAAAAAAGCTTAATGATTTGGTCACATACAACTGAAATTTAACAGAACAAATTAGAATAAACTAGAATTTAGGCTGAGATGAAATATATGGGTGATTCGTACCGATATATTAATAAACCATAAAAGAATTTTTTGGTTAGAATAGAATTGATAACATTGATGTGTATTAGACTATTAGTGTTTGATTACACTACTAAATGCTTGATCCATTTGAGTTGATTGTGTTTTATTTTTCATTATCCTTTTCACAACTTACTAAAGTTGTAAATTGAACTTTGAGTAACATCATGTTTACCCATTGAAAATATTTTATTATACATAAATCACAACAAAATATGTTGTGGATTTGGGTGTGTGAATATGTCCCTAACATTATTCAATCATGTTAATCAGTGAGAAAATGTTTTTGTGTCACTGATAAAATCTTATTGTTTTGTAGACTGGGTTAAAAAAAAAAAGTAGTCATTTTCAATTTTTTGTTTATGTGGACCAATAGAATATTCTGTCAACTATAACTTGCCCTTACGGGCAAGTTCTATTTTTGGCTGATAATTGCAAGGAAGTCATTGAATTAAAGGCTTGTAACCTGTAAAGTTATTATTTACAACTATATGTTTTTGTTGGCTTATATTCCGTGCCAAATTTGATTGTAATTATATTCAATCTGTTGTACTCTGTATTTGTTGTGGGATTTCTCTGTAAGAGTTGTGTGTTAGAGAGAGAGTGTGTGTGAAGACTGAAGCATTTGAAGACTGAAGATTTCTCGTGGGTATCTCGCGACCTAGCTACCCGCGAAGTGATACATGTGCCCTGCACATGCTGGAATGCGAAGAGTCAGGCCAGATGAAGACAGCTATGTCTCACGAGTATCTCGCGGGTAAGGCCTTCCCGCGAGACACCCGCGAGGCATTCTGTTCTACCAACCTGTCCAGTTTGATTCACACTTTCTGTACTCACACTATTTATACCCACATTACCCACAATTGAAAGGAGAGCCTCTGAGAGAAAATCCTAGCAAAACACCTTGAGAGTTAGAGATTGTTATACCCACAATCCTCTACACATTTGTTTTGGGTATTTCTTCATCTCCTACCTCTCCATTTCCATACCATTGAGAGGTTGATAGCCCAAACACTTACCATACCCTTTCAGAGTGTGAAGTGATGTTTTGGTGCTACTGGGAAGCATTGGAAGAAGCCGATGATGGCAGATGCAACATGGAGCTTGTTGCGGGATCCGGAAAACTAAGACAAGACACGGTTCTAAGAAGCCTTGTTGGAGTAGGAGCTTGGAGGACTCAGGTACATTGGGTAGATTAGGCTTGATGGGTCACTTGCTAACTCATGTATCCCAACTGATTGTCTAATGGATCGATTTTCGCTTGGAGGGCGGTGGAGAGGTTTTTCGCCGAATTCTTCAGTTTCCTCTTCGATAACACGTCTCGATGTTATCTGTATTTGCATCTCTCTTCCCTACTCTTGTTCATTTAATTTTTACTGTTGTGTTGCTTTAATTATGGATTAGAGTAGTTGTCTTGCTTATACGCTTGTGTTTACACTATTCCGCACTTAGTATTAAGTTAGTGTAAAATCAACCAAGCCGTAACTTTAATTTAGGGGTCTAAACTGCTAGTGTGTTTTCGACACATTTTTGAGCTTTCAATTGGTATCAGAGTAGGTACACTCGCTGTGGTTTAAATACCTGAGTGTGATCCTTGACTCTTTTTGAGATGGATATGTCTCAATTCCTAAATGTTCCACCATTTTTTGATGGTAACAATTATGCTTTCTGGAAAGTCAGAATGAAGGCATTTCTATGCTCTATTAAGGATATCGTTTGGGATGTGGTTGAAGTAGGTTGGACTAGGCCGGAGGCTACAAAATCCACTTGGGATAAGGCAGCTCTTGCGGCGGCTAATGCTAATAGTAAAGCTTTAAATGTTATTTTCTATGATGTGTCTCTAGATAAATTCCACGGGATATCTCACATGATAGTTGCCAAGGAAGCTTGAGAGATTTTGGAAACTATATATAAAGGTACAAAGAAGGTTAAGGGCACAAAACTCCAGATACTTACCACCAAATTTGAAGAGCTCAAGATGGGTGATAATGAATCTTTTGATTCGTTCTATGGGAAGCTCAACAAAATTGTTATTGCTAAGCTCAATCTTTGTGAGAAGATTGAAGATACTAAGGTGGTGAGAAAAATCTTAAGGTCCTTACTGGAAAGCTTTCTAGCAAAAGTCACAGCCATAAAGGAAAGCAAAGATTTGGATGAAATTAAGATCCAAGAGCTCATTGGGTCTCTTCAAACGTATGAGCTTGGACTGCCTTCCTATAAGACGAGTAAATCGCTTGCTCTCAAAACCGTCACCGAAAGAATGGATGATTCCTCCGAAGATGATGGAATGGAGAAGGAAGTAGCATTTCTTGCGAAGAACTTCTACAAATTTCTGAAGATGAAGAACAGTGGGAAACCATTCAACAGAGGGAAGTTTTCATCTTCAAAAAGTGATAGGAAAGAGTTTAAGAGGAAAGAGGGGAAGGATTCTCAATCTCCTTTAGACATTATGTGTTATGAATACAAAGGCCATGGACATCTTAAGGAGTGTCCAAATTATTTAAGAGGAAAGGGTAAGGTGTATGCCACAACGCTGAGTGATTCGGATTCTTCAAATTCTGATTCTGAAGAGAGCTATGACGGAGAAGGAAACTACTCCGCATTTATAACCATTGCTCATGTGAATTCCTTAGATGATTTGGGTGCACTTATGAAGGAGCTTGGTGAGCACTCTTGATGAGAATCAACAAGCATTCAAGGATCCATTGCATGTTCCAGTTGGGCCTATTACTAAAGCAAGATCCAAGAAGATCAAAGAAGCACTTATTGGGCTAATTCAAGAGATTTGGGCTGATTCTAACGTAAGACATTCTAAGCTTGGCCCAAAGAAAGATGAAGGCGTAATAAATTTAATTCAAGCTATTGAGGGCTGATCTGGTTTAATTGGGCTTAATTTATGATGTGGATTAATGGCTGATTGATTTTCCAGCTCCATATCAGTTAATAGATATTTTTCCTAGTCTGAAGCATCTATTTTTGGACTAAATCTACCTTAATTTTAGGCTTTTATTATTTAGAACGTTTTTAGCTATTTTTCCTATTTGAGATATGCTAATTTCAGACCAAATCAACTTTTATTTAGGGTTTTATTATTTAGTACGTTTTTTATATTTTTGTATTTTCAGTCATGCCTTATAAATAGCATGCACTCATTGTAATAAGGGATTTATTGAATAAAAATCAGAAAAGGTGAGGTTTTGCTCTTCCTTGGGTTCTTCAAGAACTGTGAACTTATCAGGGATTCTTCCTTGTGGCGTTCAAACTTTATACCTTTGGTTCATGATTCTATTATAATCATTGGGTCAAGGTCTGTTATTTATACCTTTGGTTCGCGTTTCACTTATAAACGTTGGGTCAGGACTACTACAACTTTAGGCATTCACATAAAAAAAAAAAAAAAAAAAAAAGGCCAGCAAAGCAGTGAAAATTGAACAAGCCAAAAATATAGTAGTGAAGCTATAGAGCTTTTCCAATTCATTCTTTTTATATATAGACACTAAATTTGACTAAACCAAAAAACAAAAAAGTTTATGAATACAAAAAAAATATTACAACATTTCCACAATACCTCTATTTTCAATCGTGGTGGATCTTAGTCTAATATTTTATTATCTTATTTTCACCTATCAGGAACTTACACCCATGGTTTTAAAAACTAGATCGAGGCAAAACTGGATTTGCCTCCAGTTCTTAGTTTTTACAAGTTTTGGCTAGTTTTGGGCATTTTACTGGACCGAACTAGTACCCAATTCTTAGTTGAACCGATTGGACCGGTCGGCCCGGTCTCATTTTTAAAGCCTTGCTTACATATCAATAGTTGTGAAAATATTGTGATAACAACAAAATGTAACAACAATTTTACAATACAATACCTTTATTTTAGTTGTGCTAGATCTCGTATGATATTATTTTATTTTGACTCATAAGAAATTGACACATGCGTCATGACATTTTCACGATATCTCTATGTATACATTGTACTTACAATGTAAATTTATATTATAAACATATAAAAATTGGCAAATTTTATACTCATTTGCAAAATTTGTACAATATTTACCATTTTTTTTTGTTGCAAATGTGTATAATATTTGTCATTTTTTCTGTGTGTACAATGTAAACATACATTGCATGTACAAATTAAACATATAAATTTACTTTGTACATAACAAAACTCTCATTCTCAGAAAATTTCTATTTTTATTTTATTTTATTTTGAGCTTGGGTTTGGAAGAAGAGAAAAAAGAACAGTGGGAATAAGAATACTGGGCTTGGGTAGAGGAATAAGAGTACTGGACAAGCCTCATCTCTGTTCTCATAGAGAGAGAGAGAGAGAGGACAGGCTGGTGTTGCTCTCTTCTTGCTGAGCTGTATGTAGTGTGTACTATATCAACCAAAAAATATCACTCACTCCCCTCTCACCCTGGCCTGTACATGTACATCTGCTCTCTCTCTCAGGACCAGAATGCCGTTTCAAATTTTTTAGATTTTGCCTGTCCCTGCGTCCTGTGGGATGAACAAATGGAACCTTCAACTAATTTAAAGCCGTTTTATATATTATGCAATGCTCTTCTAAACTTCAACACCAGCCCCACAAAAAAGTTAATTATAAAAATATTATGACCTTTTTAAATATCTCCAGAAATTATTAATAATAATCATAATAATATTTTTTACACAAGTAAAGTATCAAGGATTTACATCATTCCACTTTTAACCTACATCCAAATGAAAAGATAAAAATTCACTAGTAAATTTAAAAATTACAAAATCAGTGTAGAGTTACTATCACAAAATGACAGAAACTCCTTGTGCGTGGTTATGTACTTTACAATAGTACACCAACCTCTCTCTCATTGTTATGTCTTTTGTTATTCATATTGAATAAAATTTAAAATTTGGTAATAGAGATTTTCAGGGTGATACCTTCTCTGAAACTCCCCAACACGTTGAAGTCTCCCCTCTTAGAAATCGGAAACCTTTGTGTTAACATGTATAGTGTTGTGGGCTTTAGGCCTAGTTAGGTTACTTGTATAGCACACATATTTACTTGTACTGCACACATATGCCTCATATATAAAGGCATCTATGTACATTCTTTCATCAAGAAATACAATACAATCATTCAGTATTTCTAACATGGTATCAGAGCCACTGCTCTGACCTTTTTTTTTTTAGCAGTCTTGTCTCTCTTGGTGTTACTCCACCCTTATCGCTTCCGCCGTCACAACAGCCACTGCAACCACTCACCGTTGAACCTACGACGTCTCTCAGCCGTTGTCCTCAGGTTCCGAAACTGCAGCCGCCGTCGTTGAGGAGTCCCGCACCACACAGACCACTGCAACCACCGTCTCCACCGTGTATCTAGCTCCGATTGTGTTTTTGCAGACATCACTGAGATCGTCCACCGCTGATCTACCTTTTAGTGAAAACCTGACCACCATCGGAAGCTCCACGCGCCCTCACGCGCCGCCCAAAGAATCTGCGCATCAGATCACGCGCTCCACGCGTCGTCACGCTCCGTCACGCGCCGTCTGTGTTCTTCACGCGCCGACACGCGCTGCCACGCGCCAGATATGAATCTGTTGACGTCAGCCCTAGGTGACGTCATTGCTTACGTCATCACAGTCAGCCGCTTACATCAGCAAACGTCAGCTGCTTACGTCACCTGCTGACGTCATCCCAGTGAGCTGACGTGCGTTGACCGTTGACTGTTGACTTTGACCGTTGACTTTTCAGAGTTAACTTTTTACAGTCCAGGTGCTCCTTACCCAGTTTTTCGCGTAGATTTCATTTTTGCAGTCCATTTTTGCAAATTTTGCTTCTAAATGAAGAATAAGGACAGGTCTTCTTCTTGTTGCAATAATCATAGCCGACATTCCAGCAAACGTTTTTGCAATTTTTGCAAACATTTTGGCCATAATATTGAAACTTGCTATCAGCGCAACAAATCAGTTGTTTTCACTTCTGCTGCTACAGTTGCTAACACTGAGAGTGTCCAACCCATGGCTCCTGTTTCTGCACAGTCTCAGTCTTCTGGATCCACTTTCTCCATTTCCAGAGATGACCTTATAAATATCATCGCCAATGTCATTCGTATGGTTGGTAATGCATCTTATTCCTCTTCTCTCTCAGCTTTATCTGGTATGTCTCCTTCCTCTTGGCTTATGGATTCCGCTTGTTGCAATCACATGACACCTCACTCATCCTTATTTTTTGACCTTAAACCTGCACCGCACCCTCTTAATATTCGCACAGCAAATGGTTCCACAATGTCTGGTAATAATATAGGTTCAGTTTCAACCTCCAACCTCTCGGTTCCTGGAGTCTTTAATGTTCCTGACCTTTCTTACAATTTATTTTCTATGGGACAATTAGCTGAGTTGGGTTATCGCATTACCTTTGATTATTCTGGATGCATTGTGCAGGATCCTAGGACGGGACAGGAGCTTGGGACCAGTCCCAGAGTTGGGCGAATGTTTCCCGTGGACAACCTTCGTCTTCCACTTGTCGCTCCTGTTTCTATTGCTGCAGCTGCTGCAGTTTCTTCCACTCCTTCCCTTGCACTTTGGCATGCTCGACTTGGTCACGCATCTTCCTCTCGGGTACAACAATTGGCTTCTAGAGGTTTGTTAGGTTCAGTGTCCACAGAAAATTTTGATTGTGTTTCATGTCAATTAGGAAAACAACCAGCTTTACCTTTCAATACTAGTGAATCCATATCCACTGATATCTTTGACCTTATTCATTCTGATGTTTGGGGGCCTTCCTCTGTCTCTAGTATTGGTGGGTCTAGATATTTTGTTGTCTTTGTTGATGATTACTCTCGCTATAGTTGGATTTTTAATATGAAACATCGTTCTGAATTATTGGAAGTATATTCTAATTTTGCAAAAATGGTTGAAACTCAGTTTTCCAGACGCATCAAAATTTTTCGATCTGATAATGCTCTTGAATACACTCAATATGCTTTCCAAGCTGTTTTGCATTCCTATGGCACTGTTCATCAACTGACTTGTCCAGGTACCTCTCAGCAAAATGGTAGAGCCGAACGAAAACTTCGTCATATTCTTGACACTGTTCGTGCTCTCCTTCTCTCTGCTAAAGTTCCTGCTCCTTTTTGGGGTGAAGCTGCTCTTCATGCTGTTCATACTATTAATCGCATTCCGAGTCCTGTTATCCAAAATCAAACTCCATATGAGCGCCTTTTTGGGTCACCTCCAGACTATCACCACCTTCGCTCCTTCGGATCTGCTTGTTTCGTTCTTCTTCAGCCACATGAGCATAACAAACTTGAGCCTCGGTCAAGGCTTTGTTGTTTTCTTGGCTATGGCGAAACTCAAAAGGGGTATAGGTGTTATGATCCTGTCTCTCATCGTCTTCGTGTCTCCCGTAATGTTGTCTTTTGGGAACATCGCCTCTTTGTCGAACTTTCTCATTTCAGTGTTTCCTTGTCTTCCTCTTCTGTCTTAGATCTTTTTCCAGATGAGACACATATTCCTTCTGTAGCTGCTCCTGATCCTCCTATAGTTGCTCCTGATTCTGTTACTGTAGACTTCTCTATCCAACCACCAGATATCACTGATCCCTTTCCTAGTTCACCCTTTAATGAACAGGTGGAAGATGAACAGGTTGAAGACGAGCTACCCAACCCCAATCCTGAGCTTGGGTCTCCTGCTCCTGCTCCGCCTGAAGATCTTGCACAAGACATTCCACCTCGTCACTCAACTCGGGTAAGATCTATTCCTGCACATTTACTTGACTATCATTGTTACACTGCTCTTGCTACACTACACGAGCCTCACACCTATCGTGAGGCTTCCACTGACCCTTTATGGCAGATTGCAATGAAAGAGGAACTTGATGCATTATCTAAAAACCATACTTGGGATTTGGTGACACTTCCTCCTGGGAAATCTGTGGTTGGTTGTAAGTGGATCTACAAGATTAAGACTCGCTCTGATGGGTCCATTGAGCGCTACAAAGCTCGTCTTGTTGCAAAAGGTTTTACACAAGAGTATGGGATTGATTATGAAGAAACTTTTGCTCCGGTTGCTCGTATCTCATCTGTCCGTGCCCTCTTAGCTGTTGCTGCTGCCAGTAAATGGGACCTTTTTCAAATGGATGTCAAAAATGCATTTCTTAATGGGGATTTAAGTGAAGAAGTGTATATGCAACCTCCTCCTGGTCTCTCTGTTGACTCAAATAAGGTTTGCCACCTTCGACGTGCACTTTATGGCCTTAAACAAGCTCCACGAGCTTGGTTTGCCAAATTCAGCTCTACCATCTCTCACTTGGGTTACATGGCCAGTCACTATGATTCTGCCTTATTTCTTCGTCGCACTGACAAAGGCACTATTTTACTCCTCTTATATGTGGATGATATGATCATAACTGGTGATGACCTCAGTGGCATTCAAGAACTCAAGGCTTTTCTCAGTCAGCAGTTTGAGATGAAAGATCTTGGATATCTCAGCTACTTCTTGGGTCTTGAAATCACTCATTCTACAGATGGACTTTATATTACTCAAGCCAAGTATGCCTCTGAACTCTTGTCTCGCGCTGGACTCACTGATAGCAAGACTGTGGACACTCCAGTTGAGCTTAATGCGCATCTGACTCCCTCAGGGGGGAAACCATTGTCTAATCCCTCTCTTTACAGACGCTTGGTTGGCAGCTTGGTTTATCTCACTGTCACTCGTCCAGACATTTCCTATGCTGTTCACCAAGTGAGCCAGTATTTGTCTGCTCCACGATCGACTCACTATGCTGCTATTCTACGCATTCTTCGATACTTAAAGGGCACTCTCTTCCATGGTCTTTTCTACTCTGCTCAGTCTCCTCTTACTCTTCGTGCATTTTCTGATGCTGATTGGGCAGGAGACCCCACTGATCGCAGGTCCACTACTGGTTATTGCTTTCTTCTTGGTTCTTCTCTGATTTCTTGGCAAAGCAAGAAACAAACTTATGTGGCCCGCTACAGTATTGAAGCAGAATATCGTGCCCTTGCTGATACCACATCTGAGCTTCTTTGGCTACGATGGCTTCTCAAAGACTTAGGTGTGTCTACATCCTCTGCTACTCCTCTTTATTGTGACAACCAGAGTGCTATTCATATTGCTCACAATGATGTCTTCCATGAACGAACTAAACACATTGAGATCGATTGTCATTTTATCCGTTTTCATCTTGTCCATGGTGCTCTCAAGCTGATCTCAGTCTCCTCTAAAGATCAACTTGCAGATATCTTCACCAAGTCACATCCTAAGGGACGCCTTCGTACTTTGGTTGACAACCTCAAGTTGGTCTCACATCCATCTTGAGTTTGAGGGGGGCTGTTAACATGTATAGTGTTGTGGGCTTTAGGCCTAGTTAGGTTACTTGTATAGCACACATATTTACTTGTACTGCACACATATGCCTCATATATAAAGGCATCTATGTACATTCTTTCATCAAGAAATACAATACAATCATTCAGTATTTCTAACACTTTGTATAACGAAAAAGACAAAAAAATTTGGAAATGCAATTTTGCGATTTGGGTTGGTAGAGGGCCCATTCCCCTCTGCCTCGGTTTGAAAGTAGGACACCCCCTTTTAAAAATGAAAAAAGAAAGTGGAGCACCCCTCTCCACTCTACTGTATACCTTCTTCTTTTCACTCGCGAGTTGAGTACTTGAGTTACGCGCCCTCCTTAAGAACTGAGTGTGTATATATATATATATATATAAAAGGATTTTGCTAATATATATAATACTTTTCATTTTTGAAAAAATAAATTCTCAAAAATTAAAAAAATAATGACAATTTTTTTAATTTTTTTAAAAATATTTTCAAAAATAAATTGCTTAACATGTGCCACTAGGCACATATTAACCGAACCCTAGATAAAAAGGCAGCTCTCTGCTTCAATTACAACTCACCATAGATCACAAAGCCTGCCAAACACTTTGTGAGGCTCTTTACTTGAAGCCTTGCAGATACATATCCGAATCCAAAAAATGTCAGTTACCATGGCCAACCCAATTCCCCCTCCTTCCCCCTCTCGCGCCTTTGTAAACCCTCCACCTCTTCCTACTCCTACACTTCACCCTTCTGCTCACTCATCCTTATTGTCTCCTTCTCTGAATGGGTAAGAAACGGAACAATAGTTTAAATCATTGACAACTTTTTTTTTTTTTTTTTTTTTTTTGTTCCCGGTATTAATTAATTAATACAACTTCTTTTTGTAAGTAGCAGAGAAGAAAGGTGGCTATTGGCCTTCAAGGTCGCTGCGGCAGTACTTGTCCTGCTTATCCTCTGGGCTGTGTGTTACACTCATCGCTAAACTACGCCAATTTAATTCCAGCAGTGGCGGCGGCCACATTAACGGCGTTAATGGCAGGACCAGCTCCAAAACCAGTATTCAACTTCCAGATATGAATACCGACGACGGCTCCGTCTCAGTCTCTCCTATACATATATATATATATATATATAGAGATGGGTTCAAGTTACACCTAGTGTAACTCTATAAGAGTTACACCTTTTTTGTACCGTAGATTTCTTATAGATCCAATGGTTAGAAAAATAGCATTAAATGATTATTTTGTTTCTCTTCCTTATTTATGACAAATTAATTCTATGCTTTTTTTTTTCTCTCTTTTTCTTACCAAATATAAAAAGAAATTCTGTTCTTCTCTCTATCACGGTCTCACCTATTTTCTCTCTCTTGCTTACCCAATTAAAAATAAAATTCTCTGCTTTCTTTCACCGTGATCTGTGTAGAGGAAGAAAAGATAAAACAAGATGATTTTTTTATGAAGTTTACTTGTACAATATTTGCTCCACCCAAAACACCGGCTTGTACAATATACTGCAACAGCTTCTAAAAAAAGCATTAGTCTATCTAATTCTTCTTCAGCGGATATCCTAGAGGCCATTGGCCGTGTAGATTGAGCACCAATATCGATCATATCAGCCCCTTCAGAAATCATCAAGCGGGCTGACCATTTTATGGCAACCTTCTTCAAACATCTCAAGAAATCCAGCAACCCATTGATCTGCATTATCCACCCATTCATTACGATGTACTTTTGGCAGTTTTTGCTACAGTTTGTATCTGCAAGTCATCAAAAAAAAAAAAAAAAAAAAAAAATCCCATCAGCAGTTTTTACTACAGTTTGTAGCTGTATCTGATGCAATTGGTTACAAGTTATTTCCCTGATTTATTTTTAAAAAATGGTTACAAGTAATTTGTTTCCATGATTGATATAATTTGGGAGTCCAATTGAAGGCCCGAAATTCACTATTGCTTGTGTCACTGCCGGTGTTTTGGGTGGAGCAAATATTGTACGTGATTTGAGTTATGTTTTGTATGAGGCTTTGCTTTGCCTCTGTGGCTGTCACCTCTACCCATAAAGTTTTCTATCATTTTTTTAAGAGAGTAGGTGAATTAGGAAATTAGGAAAACTGAAACCCCAAAACCATTTGAAACACAAAACAAGTCTAACAAAGAAGAAAAAACGTTGTCTAACAACAGAAATTTTAGGAAGAAAGGGACACCATTAAACAAAATCCAATGAGATTTATGGAAAGTAATAAATGAGGATAGAGAAAAACTATTATCAATTAAGTAAATAAGGTGGAAAGAAATAATCATTTAATACTAATTTTCTGACCGTTTGATCTATTAGAAATCTACAGTACAAAAAAGGTGTAACTCTATAAAAGTTACATCAGGTGTAACTTGAACCCATCTCATATATATATATATATATATATCTTCCATAAGCAGCCCAGGAGAATCGAATACTTAATTTGTGCACTATGAAGTATGAAGCCAATTAACCTTTCCTATCACGTACACCTGTCAAACACATCAGACAGATGTCCATGCCGTTTGCTGTTTGTTTTGCACTGTACGTGTTGTTGTTGTATTTGAATTTGTTTATGTGATTGTGATAAGTGTGTAATGATAATAAATTATTTTGTTACTCACGTGTACGTATTTAAACTATTATTTAAGGGGTTTTTCTTGTTTAGGATTCTCATTTTTTCTTTTTTAAATATCTTTACATCTTTATGTTTAAATAAAGATAAAACTAAATAATAATCTGGTAAAAATACAACTTTAACTTTCATTAAAACATTGTCTAAAAAATAGAGTCATTCTCCTTTTAATTTTCAAATTCTTTTATCCATTTATAAATTAAATTCTCAAAATAAAAATTATATATATAATAAAAACACATGTTTTATTTTTGGGCTACAAAATAGGATCACTAAGCCCAATGTTTTCACTTTTTTCCCCTTATCAAGACTTAAATGTTTTTTTCCTCTCTTTTTTATACATAATATTAATGAGAAAACGTGTAAACCTCAAATTGGAATAAAATTGAAATTGAAATTGACACAAAAAAAAAAAAAAAAGCCTCTTTCCACACATGTAGCACGTGTGATAAAACTAGTAATTGATTATGTCTTTCAAGTCCAACCCACTGCAAGTATCTCTTATCAATGGAAAATGTTGGGACCATCGAATGTGGCACAACCTTGTGCCACAACTCGCCACGTGACAAATTGTGATTAATGAAGGTGTATCCTCATATAACTCACAGACACTCCTTTACCAATTACAACTTATCATGTGATAAGTTGTAGTATAAAATTGTGTCATTTTTGATAATCCTAGCACAACTTCTCATCAATCTATCGTATGGAGACATAAACAAAATAAGAATAAAAAAATAGACGGTATCCATGTGTTTGTGTGGTAGGGATCTAGGACTAGAATAATACCCAAAAAAAAAAACTTGGTAGCCCTCCTCGTGTTCCAAATTCCGCAGTGTCATTTTAGTGGCAACTTGGGAAGCCTGGTCAGATAGGTGGGGCCAAGCTAAACTGGGCTCTATCGTTGGTTTAAACAGTGTTGTGAAATCCGGACCGGACCGGACGGTCCGACCCGGTTACCCGTGACCCGGGCTCCAATCCGGTTCTTTAGCAAGTGAAACCCGGTTCTGAAATTAATTAGGAAAAACGCACGCTCCAGGAATAGAACCAGCGATCTCCTAGGAGTTTTGGGCCTTTGTCCAACACGCTAACCACTAAACCACTAGGCTCCCTTGTGTGCATTTTGAAACTTATATTTTATTTATTTTAATTCTAAGATTAATAGTTTTGGATTTAATTTTATCACTATTTACTTAATACTATTTTCTTTTTCTTTTATTTTTTTCAAGAATTATTCTTTCACATCAATAAATATGAATATGAATATGAAAATTGTAAATTGTAAATTTATGTTAAAAATGATTTTATTTTAAATTAAAATGCATTTTTCATTTGAAAGAATAATAAATAAAAATTTTTAAAGCTTGTTTATATTTATTATTTTCTATTCACTTTATAAAAATAACGAAAATACATTTGAAAGTTGTTTTAATTGCTTAATATATTTTTTTAAGGGTAAATTTTCATATTTTTACACATTTAATACATTTATTTGTATTTTAATTAATATTAAATTAATTTTGACGTCATCACGGTTCGACCTTGGTTGGACCCCGGTCCGACCTTAAAAACCTTGAACCTCTCTCTTCTCCGGTTCTTTGAACGGTCCGGGTCTGAAAACCATGGGTTTAAATACTTGTATTATTTAAGCTGCTGTATCCATGATCCATTTGAGTCTAACTAAACCGGCCTATTTTTATTAGTTTGTACTCTGTGGGGTGCTAGGTTTTTTATTTTTAATTTTTTAATTTTTACATTATTGTTTAATAGTTGGTAAAAAAAATAAAATATTATTTTAATTCTTAAATTTTGCCAAATATTTTTTTTCATCATTAAACTTTAATTTTTTTTTCATCTTTAAACTTTGTAAAAAATCTTTTTAATAGTTTAGAGATAAAAACAAGAATAAAAAAGACTTTTTAAAAGTTTATGGACAAAAAAAAAAATATTTTTAATAGTTTTGAAAAATAAAATTTTCAATAATTTAAGAACAAAAACCAAAATTTTAAAGTTTTTGGTAGAAAAACAAACTTTTTAGTAAATTTATTTACTTTTTAAAGTGGGCTTAAAAAAAGTGTCATGTAACTGTGGCCTTGCGGAAGCCGGAAGTTCTATTTTCACAGCATAAGCTTAAATGGGGCGAAGATTTGTAGATGGTAGCGTTGGATTAAGAGCCTTGTGGCCTTTGTAATCAAGCTAAAAATTACGCTAGGATTGGTTTTGGGCCGAAATGGGGAGATAATTGAGAAATAGTGCGAACTGGGCTAATGAGTTGCATTTCGGCCTTGGTTCAATATTCAAATTGGGCAAACAAGACAGATTCGATAATTTTAACCCTTCAAGGCGTTCCTCCACCATGGGTCATGGCATTATGTTAATATTGCCAATGGAATAAGAGAAACGAAACCTTAAAATCCTAAATTAAAAAAAAAGAAAAAAAAAAAGAAAAAAAGAAAAAAAAGAAGCACAAATAATAGGTTGGCCCATTGGCGTTGAAGTGCCTGTGTGGGGGAGGATAGAGTAGCTTTCCAACTTTCCTCTCAAATCTGATCATGCAACCAAATGGAGCAAGAGTTATTACGAATAATTTGATTGAAAAACTCTAGATTCAAACTAAGCCACAATTTTTGTCATAGCTATTCATATGTTTGACCATGAGGGGTGGAGAAAAAAATTATGATTTGGGTTGTGGTATTAGAATTACTCAATTTGATTAAAATTTTGGTTTTTAATTTTGTTTGTGAGTAAGGGCTAATGAGACCAACCGCACCATGTAGAAAAGCCAATCCCAGTGCAGCTCGGTTTCCCCTTTACACCCAGAGGTAGCGCCACGTTCAGGACAAGGTGGTCACAGGACCACCTTGACCTGGGAATTTTTTTTATTTATATATATATATAATAATTTCAAATTTTTATATTTTCCCACCTTTTAAAAAAGAGCTGTGACCACCCTAAAAATTTTTAAGCAATTTTTTTTATTTATATATATATATAATAATTTCAAATTTTTATATTTTCCCACCTTTTAAAAAAGAGCTGTGACCACCCTAAAAATTTTTAAGCCCAAAAAAAATTTATAGAACTAAAATATGAATATTAAAGAAGACCCACGGTCTCTGTCCTACTGTACCAGCCCAATCAAAAGTTTTTTATAGAACTAAAATCTAAAAATAAAAATTAAATTGCTATAAATAAATACCCAATAAATAAATAAAAAAAGGGGTCCGATTAAAGTTTTTTATTTTTGAAAACATTTTTTTGAGCAATTCTCAAAAAAAAAAATTCTAAAAATAAAAATTAATGTGTGGGCTAAACACACATTAATAAAATCCTAAAAAATAAATAGCCAATCAAATTTTGAATAAAAAAATCGTACCCTAAAGGGGAAATAACTTCAACCACTCGGTAGTCCACTCTGCCCCTTTCATTGCCAGATGGTAGAGCCACTATCTCCGTCTCACTGTCCCAGCCACTGCTGATCCTAGACCCATTGACCCAGCCTTTATTGCTTCAACCTCAAGAATGGCCGAAATCAACCCATCTAGTTGCATCCCCGGTCACCTGAAGGAACGCAACCCATCACAAGTGTCGCCTCCTCCTCCTCTTCCTTCTCCTTCTTCTTCGTTCTACGTTTCCTTTGCAATTCTTTTCAGTTTTTCTAATTCTTGAGTTGTCCGCCCACTCCAACTTAATTTAGAGCACTCACAGCAGTGGTGCTATATTGCTATAATGCTATAATTTAGCTCCTCCAATGCCTAAAATGATGCTCCAGCAGTGGAGCTATATCCAATTTTTTTAGCTCCACATGAATAGTGCACATCTATAAATAGATGTGCACTGTTCATGAGAGCTAAAAATAATAATAATATTTAATTATGGGGAAGATTAAAATAATACGCTCCTTTTTTTTTTATTCATTCTTTTATCTCTTTCTCACTCCGTGCCTCTCTCTCACTCCGCGCCTCCGTTGAAGTCTCGTCCTCTCCCCAAAACTCTCTCAAGCTCTCATCCTCTCTCAGTCATTGTGCAATCTCACCGTCCCGACCACCCGCCCGACTAGCCGTCCTCAAGCTCTTATCCTCTTTCTCACTCCGGCCCGACCAGCCGTCCCAAGCCTCTCTCAAAACTCACCGTCACTCTCCTCTCTCACCGTCACTCTCTCAAGCTCCCTCATTCCCCGCCGCCGGCCCGACCTAGCCGTCCCAAGCAGCCTATCGCCTCACCCACACCACCGATCGCTTAGACCCACGCCGCCAATCGCTCAAACCCACACCAACCCGTTTCGCCTTCTCTTCGGTCTGACCCATCTCGGCCTCTCTGATCCAGCTCGGCCTCTCTTCTCTTCTGTCTGACCCACCAAGTCCGAAGCTTGCTTGCTGATTCGGTGAGTTGTCTCTGTCTTCTTGGGATTTTTCATTTGGGTAATTGGAATGATAAATTTTTCATGTCAATTGGGAATTTTCTATTTGCAGGGAATTTATGTTCTTGTTTTTAATGTATTGGTGTAAATGTTAGTTTGGGAATTTTTTGTGTGCAGGAAGGCTACATTTTTTTGGTTTCTGTTTTGGCGGTGGCGGCGGTAACAGTGGCGGCGGTTGCAGGTGGTTGGGACTGTTGTTTATTGGAATGGATGTATTATTTTATTGTAGTTGTTGTATTATTTTATTATAGATGATATATTATTTTATTGTGGTATTTATATTATTTTATTATGTTGAAAGCTAAAATAGATCCACTGCTGTAGCATGTGTATAGGTAAAATAAGTAAAATAACTTTTGGTGGAGCTAAAAAGCTAAATTTTTAGCTCTACTGCTGTGGATGCTCTTATTGCCTAGTTTTGTGTAATATTATTTTTAGTTTTGTCAGCCTTCACGTGACAAGTGCGTGACTATACAAGTAGTATTTGAAAAGGAAGCTAAAATTCAGCTTTTTATATTGACTTTAAGCCTCCTGCCTCCATGTTATCATTTTTTTTTTCTTTCATTATTAAATACATTTTAATCTTATTATATTTTTAAAAATTGGCTGTTAATTTGTTTTTTGGCTTAAAGATTGACATACTAATTGAAATATGACTTAAAATTTTAAGACCCTTAATAATTTATATGAGTTTTAATTAGTAGCGGCTCTAGGAATTTTGTTTAGGGGAGTCATTAAGAAACTTAAATCAAACAAAATTTAATTAAAAAAAATGAATATATTGAGTTAAAAAAAACACAAATATATGAAGTTTTACAATTTTCTTTATTTTAAAATTATTACAAGATAATTTATTATCAATTGTCATTATTTATTGTCAATATTGGTAAGTATGACCATTTTATTTTATTAAGTGTATAACATTTTTAATTTTTATGAAGTTGTCATTATCTATTTGTCATTGTTTTTATAAAAAATATTTTAAATTAAATGACAAAACTCAACTCATTGTCACTGTATTAAATTGGCCCACACAGTCACACTCAACTATACATAAACAATACACTAAGTATCTACATAACTAATAAAATGCATAAACAATTACTGATTTTACTATTTTTGGTTCTTGAATCACTAACTTTATAACAAAAAGTTATTATAACATGATAATAATACACACACATGTAACAAACCCTCGTTCTTCTCAAAAAAAGAAAAAAAGAAAAAGAAGTAACAAACCCTCTGTATTTTCTAATTATTAAATTATATAAGTTATATCATATTTGTAGTACACAACAAACATTCACATATATCACAATTCACACAAATAATATTGACGGAGACCAGAAATCGGTCGTCAACAAGACTTGCGATTGATCGTCAGTAAGGAAGACGACATATCCTGCGTCCTTGTAGTAGAAGAACATAGGGGCAAGATCCCGTCATCACAGTCAGCGCGGAATACGTGCATTAATAGCACACCTGAACACCCACTGGATAGCTGTCCTTCCCTGATTACACCAGGAGCCGTTACGAAAGCAAGAATAGCGCAATGGCCGTCCATTACACCATAACTGAGGCAATCATTGTTCAATAAATACAACGGTCAGGAGAGAAACGCCCAACCTAGCATTTAAACGAACATAACCGTGCCAACCCAGGGAAGGGGATAAAAGGGGAGCCCGGTGCGAAGAAGGGGGTAAGAGAACAATAGCTAAGAAATAGCAATCTGTGAGCAAATTGAGTTTGGATTGTGTAATCTGACTTAAGCATCGGAGTATTCCTAGCCGGCCTCACGCTGGCGACGGTAATTTCTTTGTTTCTTTCTTGTATTGACCACAGGTCTGGAGGTCGTCCATCACTTTGACGAGGAACATATTGACGAGGCACATTTTCGGCTTCATCAGTTTGGCGCCGTCTGTGGGGAATCGACCATTGTGCTCCTACCGATAAAGTTCCGGTCTAGAGATGGACGGCGAAGCAGTAACACCTCCTGATCCTGTGGTGATGGCCTAGCAAATCCAAGCTTTGACAGCAAATATACAGGAGTTAATGAAGCACAACGACAAACTGAATCGATGAGCCCGTCCAGAGGGGAGTAACACTTCGCTCCATCGGCGAAGTTGAAGCAAGCATGACGAAGAAGCTAGTAGCCCTGCGAATAGCAAAGGAAAGAGTGTGACAGAGTATACTGGACAGTCCGTACCTGGTAATGGTAGTTTGATGCAGAATCTAAGGAAAGAGCTCGATGAAGTAAAAAACGCTATGAAGGGAAAAACGACAATGAATTTGGATGGTATACTGAGACGGACTGACTCCCCCTTCACACCCAGTGTCTTGGAGTGCCCCTTGCCTCCAAAATTCCGTCTACCACAGCTAGAATTCTATAATAGTACGAAGGACCCTCTTGATCACATAAGAGCCTTCAAAACCATCCTAAATCTGCAACAAACCCCGGACGAGGTTATCTGTAGGTTATTCCCGACCACACTTAGAGGAGCCGCCAGAGTTTGGTTTAGCAAACTGCCAGCGTCTTCTATTGAGAATTTCGAGCAACTTAGTGACTCTTTTGTTCACCATTTTATCGACGGACAGCGACACAAAAGGCCAACCTCTTACTTGCTGACGGTAAGACAACAAGAAGGGGAGAGCTTGAGGGATTATGTGAAGCGATTTAACAAGGCTGTATTGGAAATCGATGAAGCTGACGACCAGGTCATTATAACGACCTTCCAGGCGGGGCTCAATAATCCTGACTTTATCTTTTCGTTGGGCAAGACACCACCAACCTCCATGACTAATCTGCTGTTTAAAGCTCAGAAGTATATGAACGGGGAGGACGCCCTCACGGCCAAAGGCTTAATGGGAAAACGAAAGAAGGATGAGACCAGCGATTCTCATGGAAAGAAAAGGGATCGCAAGGACCTGTACTCAGACACGAAAACTAGCAAGAGCAGTCTTGACGCCCCAAGGAAAAGAAAAAGTTTCACGCCGTTGGTTATGCCCGCTGACAAAATACTGATGCAGATAAACGACGAGCCAGGGTTAAAGTGGCCTAAGCCACTGAGCACGTCCTTGAGGAAACGTGACCCAAAAAAGTATTGCCGTTTTCACAAGGATTATGGTCATTACATTGATGAATGTCGTGATCTAAAAGACCAAATAGAAGAGTTGATTCAGCGTGGAAAGCTTCAAAAGTTCATGAAAAGGGACCATCAGCCTCAGCTCAAGACTGAAGATAAAAATCATGACGCCGTGAAGGGCGACGGACGAGATCATCCAAAGCAAGTCGTGGGAGAAATAAGAACAATAGTTGGGGGGCCGGTATCAGGAGGCTTATACAAGTCTTTGAAGAAGACGTACTACAGACAGGTCAATAGTGTCCATATGAAGCACTCATCCCAGAAGTATCGACGGTCGTATGATGATGACATCACATTTTCTAAGAGGGATGCGAGTGGAATAAAGCAACCCTATGATGATTCACTTGTCATCACTTTAGAGGTGGAAGGATTCGCCACGAGGAGGGTGCTAGTGGACAATGGAAGCTTAGCAGATATAATGTATATGACGGCTTACCAACAACTGAGATTGGATCCCAAGAGGCTTAGATCCTTTAATTCTCCCTTGGTCAGTTCCAGTGGAGATAAAATTTACCTAAGGGGAATCGTCACGCTATCCGTTACAACCGGAACATACCCAACACAGGTGACAATTCAAGCAGACTTCTTAGTCGTCAATTGCCCATCGTCCTACAATGTCATCTTAGGACGGCCCACACTGAACAAGCTCAAAGCAGTAACGTCGACCTATTGCCTGAAGGTGAAGTTTCCAACTCCAAATGGAGTAGGTCAATTATTTGGAGATCAACTGTTGGCAAGGGAATGCTACCAGGTAGTCCTAGCCTCAAAAGAAAGCCACACGTGGGTAGTGGAAGAAGAATCAAAAGAGTCGTCCCAAGAGCTAGAAGAAGTACACCTGGTAGATGGAGAGATGACGAAGGTGACAAAAGTAGGGACAGGGCTAAGCACCGCTTTGAAGAGCAAAATTGTGGAGTTCCTCAAGCAGAATCTAGATGTCTTCGCTTGGACCCACGAGGATATGCCAGGGATAGAAAACGAGGTCATAGAACATAAGCTGAATGTCGATCCTGCCAAAAAACCCGTCCAACAGAGACGACGAACTTTCGCCCTAGAGCAGAACAAAGCTATTATGGAGGAAGTAGATAAGCTTTTGACAGCTGGATTCATTAGAGAGATATATTATCCAGAATGGTTGGCCAACGTCGTCATGGTGAAGAAGTCCAACGGGAAATGGCGCATGTGTGTGGATTTTACAGATCTTAACCGAGCCTGCCTAAGGACAGTTTTCCCCTCCCTAGGATTGATCAGCTAGTGGACTCAATAACAGGCCATGAGTTACTAACTTTCATGGATGCATTCTCAGGCTATAACCAGATCTGCATGAGTGAAGAAGACCAGGAAAAGACTGCATTCGTTACCAGCCAAGGATTATATTGTTACAGGGTCATGCCTTTCGGTCTGAAGAATGCAGGAGCTACATACAAAAGGTTGGTGAACCAGATGTTCTCGAGGTAGATCAGACGAAATATGGAAGTTTATGTCGACGACATGCTAGTGAAGAGTAGAAAAGTCGAGTAACACCTAGACGACCTCAAGGAGGCTTTCGATGTATTAAGGAAGTACCAAATGAGGTTGAATCCAGCCAAGTGTGTATTTGGGGTGTCATCTGGCAAGTTCTTGGAATTCATGGTCTCACAAAGGGGTATAGAGGCTAACCCCGAAAGGGTCAAGGCCATATTAGATATGACGTCGCCGAAGACTGTGAAAGAAGTTCAGAGGCTGATAGGACGCATAGTAGCCTTGAATAGGTTTGTGTCCAGAGCGACGGACAAATGTCTCCCATTCTTCAAGACTCTGAAACAGACGAATGCGAAGCAACTTTCCAAGCTCTCAAAAGCTACTTGTCAAAGCCACCGTTGTTAAGCCCGTCCGTTGAGGGGGGAAGATTTATTCTTGTACTTAGTTGTCTCTGAAAAAGCAGTAAGCTCGGCTTTTATTAGATAAGAAGTCCAAATTCAAAGACCAATATACTACACCAGCCAGGCTTTCCAGGGGGCAGAAGCAAGATACCCCAGAATAGAAAAGCTAGCATTTGCTTTGATCGTTGCGTCGAGGAAGCTTTGTCCTTACTTCCAAGCGCACACAATACTAGTTATGACGGACCAGCCACTGCGGAAGGCCATGGGTAGACCAAATGCAGCAGGAAGAATGGTTCAATGGGCGGTAGAACTGAGCCAGTTCGATGTTGACTATAGGCCCAGGACAGCAATTGAAGCCCAAGCACTGGCAGATTTCGTTGCTAAATTCACTACAGCTGAGCAAAGTCCAGGGTCAGAACACTGGACCATACATACAGATGGGTCAGCAGCATTGGGCATAGGCAGAGTAGGCGTGATTCTCTCTTCTCCAAAAAATGATGTCATCAAGTATAGGGTAAGACTCCAATTCCCTGCGACAAATAATGAAGCAGAGTACAAAGTTGTTCTGACGGGCCTGCGAGTGGCAAAGGCTATTGGAGTAAGAAGCCTGACATTGAACTCAGATTCAAAATTGGTGACCGGACAACTGAACAATGAATACGAGGCTAAGGAGGACAGAATGAAGAGGTACATGGCTTTGGCTAACCAATTAATTTCTGATTTTGATGATGTCAAGATTATCCAGGTGCCTCGAGAAGAAAATTCTGAAGCAGACGAGGTTGCTAGGCTGGCGTCGTCAGACACCAGCAAGAGACGACCAGATCTGTTACTGGAAGTGCAATACCTTCCAAGCATTGAAGGCCCAGAAATAAGCTATGTACACTCAGAAGAGAGCTGGATGGATCCCATAATCATTTACATCAAGACTGGTAGCCTTCCGTTGGATCCAGTCGAAGCCCGTAGAGTCAAGGTTAGGTCGTCCAGGTTCACAATCTTAAACGACGAACTGTACAAAAGGGGTTTTTTCCAACCCTACTTGAAGTGCCTGGGCCCAAAAGATGCTGAATATGTCCTAAGGGAAATACACGAAGGAGTGTGTGGGAATCATTCGGGGCCACGGTCACTCGTCAGTCAAGTTGTCCGTGCAAGATATTTCTGGCCAACAATGCAGAAGGATGCAGCTCAAATTGTCCAGACGTGCGACAAATGCTAGCGGTTTGGGAATATGCAGCATGTCCTAGCTGAACATTTGACTAGCATAACTTCGCCTTGGCCATTCTCCACGTGAGGAATCGACATAATGGGCCCCTTACCTCGTGGTAAGAGACAGGTAAAATTTCTCATCGTTGCCAATGATTATTTTACAAAGTGGGTGGAAGCAGAACCTCTTGCAGTTATAACAGAGGCAAAGATACAGCACTTCGTGTGGAAGAATATTGTATGCAGATTTGGAATCCCCCACATCATCATCTCTGACAACGGACGACAATTTGACAACAGAAAGTTCAGAGACTTCTACAAAGAGTTAGGGATAAAGAACCATTACTCCTCACCTGGTCATCCATAGGCCAATGGACAGACAGAGGTTACAAATCGGACTTTGCTTAAGCTGATCAAAACCCGACTTGTGGGGGCAAAAGGGGCATGGCCTGACGAGCTCCCAGCAGTCTTATGGGCATACAAAATGACGGCAAGGACCTCGACGGGCGAGACTCCCTTCAAGATGACTTTTGGAACTGAAGCGGTGATCCCTGTAGAGATTGGAATATCAAGCATTCGAAAAGCTTGGTATGACGAGCAGAGAAACGACGGAAGTCTCAAGCTGGCCTTGGATTGTCTGCCTGAAGTCAGAGACGATGCTGCACAAAGGATGACGTTGTATCAAGAAAGGATGATGAAGTATTACAACCAGAAGGTCAAGCTGAAATGGTTCGACCCGGGAAACATGGTCTTGCGGAAGGTTTTGCAAGCCTCCAAAGATCCAAATGACGGGAAACTTGGCCCTAACTGGGAAGGTCCATACAAGGTCATCCGTTATTCAAGAAGGGGCAGTTACTACCTAGAAGACGAGAAGGGGAAGCCTTTACCTCGTCCATGGAATGCAAAGCATCTCAAGAAATATCATCAGTAAGGAGAACGAAGATTCAGCCTTAATAAGTTCCGGGACTCGGGACATCTTGTTTATTTATATGCAGATAAGCGAAGAAACCTATTTTTTCGTTATGCACTTATTTTGTTTTCTATTCAGTATTGATTTACTATTCAGTACTTTACATGTAGCACTTTTGTGTCTCCCTAAATTTGTGTCCTTGTAACTCATCCCTATGAACAAGGACGAATAAAGCATTCCAGATGTGTTCACATTTACTTTCATTGCATCTCATGACAAATGCCCCAAGGACTTTCGTCGAAGCAAAAAGAGGAGGCAAGGATAAAGATCCCGTCAATACGAATGACGAGATTAAAAGTCCAAACTTAAGTGATAAAAACTATAAGTTTAAATCACAAGGATAAAGATCCCGTCAATACGAATGACGAGATTAAAAGTCTAAACTTAAGTGATAAAAACTATAAATTTAAATCACAAAGGATAAAGATCCCATCAATACGAATGACGAGATTACAGTCCAAACTTAAGTGATAAAAACTATAAGTTTAAATCACAAAGATAAAGATCCCGTCAATACGAATGACGAGATTAAAAGTCTAAACTTAAGTGATAAAAACTATAAGTTTAAATCACAAGAATAAAGATCCCGTCAATACGAATGACGAGATTAAATCACAAGTGTCGCCTCCTCCTCCTCTTCCTTCTCCTTCTTCTTCGTTCTACGTTTCCTTTGCAATTCTTTTCAGTTTTTCTAATTCTTGAGTTGTCCGCCCACTCCAACTTAATTTATTGCCTAGTTTTGTGTAATATTATTTTTAGTTTTGTCAGCCTTCGCGTGACAAGTGCGTGACTATACAAGTAGTATTTGAAAAGGAAGCTAAAATTCAGCTTTTTATATTGACTTTAAAGCCTCCTGCCTCATGTTATCATTTTTTTTTTTTTATTCAGCTTGTGTCTTTTTTTTTTTTTTTTTTCATTATTAAATACATTTTAATCTTATTATATTTTTAAAAAAATTGGCTGTTAATTTGTTTTTGGCTTAAAGATTGACATACTAATTGAAATATGACTTATAATTTTAAGACCCTTAATAATTTATATGAGTTTTAATCAGTGGTGGCTCTAAGAATTTTGTTCAAAAGAGTCGTTAAGAAACTTAAACCAAACAAAATTTAATATAAAAAAAATGAATATATTGAGTTAAAAAAAAAAAAAAAACAAATATATGAAGTTTTACAATTTTCTTTATTTTAAAATCATTACAAGATAATTTATTATCAATTGTCATTATTTGTTGTCAATGTTGGTAAGTATGATTATTTTATTTTATTAAGTGTATAACATTTTTAATTTTTATGAAGTTGTCATTATTTAATTGTCATTTTTTATAAAAAATATTTTAAATTAAATGACAAAACTCAACTCATTGTCACTGTATTAAATTGGCCCACACAGTCACACTCAACTATACATAAATAATATACTAAGTATTTACATAACTAATAAAATGCTTAAACAATTATTGATTTTACTATTTTTGGTTCTTGAATCACTAATTTTATAACAAAAAGTTATTATAACATGATAATAATACACACACATGTAACAAACCCTCATCCTTCTCAAAAAAAAAAAAGAAAAAAAAGTAACAAACCCTCTGTATTTTCTAATTATTAAATTATATAAAGTTATATTATATTTGCAGTACACAACAAACATTCGCATATATCACAATTCACACAAATAATATAATAAAAAATAAAAAATAACACACACAATTAATATTAGACACACACTCACACACATATAATATAAATTTATAATAAAGAGAAACACCTACTGACTTACAAACATTCTCTTTTTACTCTTAGAGAGACTTGTGATTTATGTTGTTATTTGATTTTAGGCTGGGCTTATATGTGGTTAGGATGTGCAAGATTTAAGACAAAGTGTACAAACATATCTTCAAGGGTAAATTATACTAATAAAAAAATTTATATATAAATTTTTTTTCAAAAAATTAATATTAAATTTTTTTTTTAAAAAAAAATTTCAAGTTAGGGGGTTCAATTGAACCCCTTGAGCATAAAGTAAAGCCGCCCATGGTTTTAATCAATATTATACATACATATTTATAATACTGGTAACTTCGTAATGGTACACCGAAATAGTCTAACACCAAAATATTTTGTTCTAATGGATAAACTGAAATGGGAGCCTTGGGTATGCTTTGGGCAATTGGGGTAATGGACTAGCTAACTAGTGGTAGTAAAGTAAGTAAACAAATAATTATAAAAGAAAAAAAAATTAAACTTTGCAATTGTAAGGCAGTGGGGTAAGGCATTGTATTTACTAGTTTAGACTTTACATTGTGGTAATGGGGTGTGTGCTAGACTGTTAGTGGTCAATAAAGAAAAATAATGAAACAACTAAACAACAAAAATTTATGTTGGGTTAAATTGTTAATAGAGTCATGCTATGGACATAATAATAATTAATATTTTTATTATATCAAGAAATAATATTTCAATTAAACTTATAGTTTATTGTTTATTTTTTTGCTAGTATTATGGACAAATATTTGATAAGAAAATCATGTACCCAAGATTCATCTCTTACCCAAAATATTATAAATAAATATTTTTTTTGTTATCAATATATAAAGTTCTCTTTTTATTAAATTGTTTAATTTAAGTTTCTAAAGGATCACTGGAAAAATTTCAAGGAATCACCACTGTTACAAACATCTTTCCAATAATCAAATGCATCATCCGATGAACATTACTATTTCCGAATGCCATTTTTGTCCGCGAGGAATAAACACTAGTGAATGTCGATCTTTAAGGAAGCAAGAATAATGAGTGTCTAATTATCTTCTCCTTTTCATATGCTGACTTGGAGCTTAATTTGGGTGATGAAGAGTAAAACATTTTCTAATGGGTCAAAGTGATTCTCAGCTTGTTCTAAGTTAAGCGGTGACTCATTTTTCTTTTCCTAAACCATGAGGCTTGTGACGTATCCTATACGATAGACTCACATTGAGCTACTCATGCCTCTCTGAAGGGCCTCAACCACTCATATTAATTGTAATAACCAAAAATGTAAAAGCTTAATTAATAGTCCATAAATGTAAGCGTTCCAAGGTGTGGCTTGTGAATGCCACCATGTCTACCAATTGCATGACTCTTTTGGATGCTATCCAGTGTAAATTCATCCAACATTCGGGTCTAAAAATATGCCACTAACTCAAGATTAAGGCAAAGAAGGGAGTCACTAGTTAGTTTAGATTTAAGAATCGTTCTTTTGAATTTTGACCTCTGAGCAAGGACAAAATTGGCCTATGGCTATATAATTTAGGAAAATGCCCCTATTTTGTAACTCGATTTGCTCAAAATCGAGTTTAAAAAAAAAATTTGGAGCCCTATAGTGGTGTTTTAAGGAACCTATAGTGACGTTTTAAGGACCTATAGTGATGTTTTGTAACTCAATCTCTATGAACTCGAGTTATAGGTAATTTTTTTTACTTTTTTTTAATACTTTTTTTTACTTATAACTTGAGTTCATGGAAGTCGAGTTACAAAACGCCACTATAGATCCTTAAAACGTCACTATAGGCTCCTTAAAACACCACTATAGGTCCTAACTCGATTTTGAGCAAATCAAATTTTAAAAGAATGACATTTCCTTAATTAATTTGAAAAGGAGGGCAAAAGGCTATATAATTTGGCCGAAAAGGGCATTGGCCAATTTTGTCCCCCTGAGCAGAGGTCAAATTGTAACTAGATCTTAAGTCTAGAGTAAGGGTGTGAGCACCCAGGTCTACTTGAGAAAATAGATTAGTCTCCACTTCGTAATTCATATATATCTCATATCCAATTTCTAACAAGGAGGCCAGTAAGTTTTTTTGATAAACTTAATCTAGCATGCACATACATAATCAAAAGATTGTATAGCACATGGGCTCAAAGATCAATTGACGGGTGTGAAGTGTCCCAAATTCCCAGTTCTTTGGGTTTTATTCAAAAGGTCCTAATAAGATGTTTCTAAATTGATCAAGCATTTTGAGTACTTTAGGAGACTAAAACATTGATCATTTGGAATCAAAAGAGGGTCCTAATATGCCTTCGACCAACGCGTCATGTGAATAACATTTATTGAAAGAAAAGCAAAGAAAGCAGGAAATTCGGGCTTTCAAGGTTTCTATGAGGCAGGTGCACATGCATACGCACCCATGAGGAATAGACCTAATTCTACATTTCTACCACTTAACAAAGTTGTTATTACGTTGTCAATGGATGTTTCTAATCGGTAAAAAACCTAGCACATACTGTGTATATGCAACTTGTAATTGCAACCAAACGTATGCATCAATTCGCCAAAAACTCAAAAATATTGGTCCAGAATAGTCGAATAGATATCTAATTCTAAATATCTATGGACAACCAAAATATAATTTATATTGTGGGTAAAAATTAGATATAGTTCTTTTAAGTGTTAAATATTAGATTTTTTAATTAAATTTAAACAAGTTTTTTCATCAATCAATAAAGCACAAACATTGTTATTTTTCCAAATGACAATTAATTAAATTAAGCATGAGAGAGAGAGGCTTGTATATCTCACTCTCAGTTTTTACTTGCTCACATATAATTATTTTAATCTGCTCCTTGTTATGTATTGTGTTCATTTGTTGTTTTTCACTTTTTCTATGTGAATATGTACATGTGATTGAGAGAGGTATTTAATAAATTATTTATATATTATTTAAAGTACTGCATCCACAATCCATTTGGGTTTATCTAAATTGGCCAATTTTTATCAGTCTGTGGGTGCTGGGTTTTTATTTATTTATTTACATTATTGCTAAGGAATGGTTGGTTTTTCAGCCAGGGAGGAGGGGGGTGGGGTACTGGTGGTGTTGAACTTTTTTAGGTGGGCTTTAAAAAGCGTCATGTAACTGTGGCCTCACGGAAGTTCTATTTTCTCCCCATAGGCTAAATGGGGCGAAGATTACTTCGTATAGTTGTTGGATTGAGATCCTTGTTACCTTTATGGCCAAGCCAGAAATCCTGCTAGGATTGGGTTTGGGCCTAAATGAGGAGATAATTGAGGGATTGTGTGAACTAGGCTAAGGAGCTGCATTTTGGCCTTGGTCTAAGTTTCAAATTGGGCCAAAAAAGACAGATTTGATATTTTTACACTTCAAGGCATAGTTGTAAAATTGTGTCAAGGTATAGGCTAGCCGCACCGCGGAGCACGTGCGATGAAGTTTTTTTTTTTTTTTTTTTTAGTTTAATGTAATTTTTAAATTTAAATTTATCTATTATTAATAAGGTTATAAAGAAATGAATTGTTAATAAGCTAAAATTTAGGATTTTTTATGAATAAAATTTAGAATTTAGAAAATGAGTAAATTGTTGGGTTTGGTATGCACTAGTTTTTGGGAAAAATGTATCAAACTTGTGTGAGATATATTTAAATAGAGATTGTGTGTAATTTTTAAGAAAAAAATTTCTCTAGTAATTTTTTTTTTTGTTGTTAAATTTTGTTGAATTACAATTTTAATCCTATTTTTTATTTTTTAGAAATAAGAATTATCTATTAAATTAAGAGAATTCTAAATATTTTATTAAGTTATAATTAACTTTTTGAATTTTTTTAATATAAAGCATAGAATGCTATTTCAACAAAATTTTCAGAAATGCTATTTTATTTACTTTAATACAATTTCACAACTATGGCTTTAAAGTGTTAAAATATTAAATCTGTCTTTTTCGCCCAATTTGAAAATAAAACTAATTCCGAAGGCCCGGAATTTTGCGAATGCTCCTTTCAGCAACCAGTGATTGGCAAACACTTGGAGCAAAATATTTCGAGAATGCCATTACTCCGCCAAAAAAATTTCAAGATTGCCATTGACTATGACTCCCAGGACAAGATGAATGCTAGCGTAACCAAAAGCGACTTGAATTTTATCAAAAATGAAAAGCCACATGGAAAACCCAAAAACCGTTGTCAAATCTCTCTGTTAACAGACAACGCAACCTAGAATTTCCCCAATATGTAAATACTTTGAGCGCAAAGGACCAATGGTAAATCATAAATGATAACCATAGTTAACCAAAACCTAGCCACAGTTATGCCCTAGTCCCAACTAATAGATGAGAAATTATAAGATTCACATTATGGACAAGTGATGTGATCCACCATTTTATTAAAAAATTTTTACTTGTTTAAAATTGTTAAGTTAGAAATTTTTTTAAACAGAAATTAATTCTCGACTCAGCAATTTTAAACAAGGAGGATCTACCCTCTTGAAAGGCCTGTATAACACCCCGTCTCCAAGCTGCAGAATCTCAAGCCTTCCATATTTACCAATGGGGCACGTTTCATGTCCAAACCATTTTCACACTTTTCTTCTACTCATTGGGCTTTTGCTAATCCTCCAACTCCTCTCTCGGCTTACACTTTTGCAGACCCTCCTCCCCCGCTGAACGGGTAACACCATCTATACTCTATAGTTAGTTATTTGTTATTTTTATTTTTAGACATGTGTTTGTGTGTTTTATTGGCAATTTATAATGATGCACAAAAACCTGTGATGACTTTGTAACAGAGACGAAAAGCAGTAGTTTAATTTGGGGGCTATGGGTTTGAATACTTTTGGAATTGGAATTGCGTAGCTATCCTCTGGAATCTGAAGTATGGGTTGGGTCTATGAGGTTTAGCCTAGATGTGTTGTTTGTGTTCTGGTTACAGGTGTGAACACATTCCAAGAATATAACAAACACCATAAGCCCATAAATGAAAAAGCTTTCTTTCTCTCTTCTCTAACATTTTTAATTTATTATCTGTACAGCTTCCTTTAACTAGAAATAGCCTTTTTGTATGCTTGATTTATCAGATATGGCCCTCAATTGGTATATATATTTTTCATGTATTGAGAAGATGTAAAAACAGAGTAAAAGCTAGGGTCTTTTACTAGTGAAGAGTAAATTGATAAATTCAAATAGCTTTCGGGCTTTTATTTGAAAACTGTGTGTACGTATTTTTTATAGCATATAGCCTATATAGGTAACATATTTTTACAAGCAAAGCAGGGAAAACGTGCATTGTTGTAATTTCATGTTGTCAAACAATTTTAGTGTTGCGATATGATGTGAAAGGCAAAATTTTTATGGTTCATATCTTGTGGCAGAAGCTGTTAAGGAAGAATGTTGTATTTATTAGCAGGACGGATGAGAACGGGGAGAAAATTGCTTCTGCTGCTGCAGCCCGGGGTTCTGATCCAAGCGAACATTGCGATGTCATAGAAGACACTCTGGAAAGATATAATAATAACCCAAGATAGATATGCACTCTAAGTTAACTTTAGCTTGACTTGTTGAATGTTCTGATTGTTGTGCATATTTTCCATTTTTGTATGATCTCCTTTGTTTTGTTGTTTATGTTCTGCCTGCAGTTAGACATATCTTATGATAAGTTTGTTTGGACAACTGATCCCAAGCATGAAGCAATTGTGAAGGAATTTTCCTCAAGGGTTCTTGTCAATGGTGATATATTTTGGGCTGTCTATGAAGGATTTTATCGTGTCAATTGTGAGGAGTATAACGTGTTTTTTTTGCATTTGAACTTGTAAATGTGGATGTAGCAACATTATCTAAATTTAATTTCCCTTATCTGCTTATCGATTTTTTGTTCACATACTTTTTGATTGATTATGGGGTTATTGCATTATCTATAGTTGAGAATTTTATAAAAACTGGCAGCCTCTGTTCCGGTTAAATGAGATGAGATAGTCGGTAATTTTGTAAAAACTTTGTCTAGCGTGATCTAAATAGTTGTCCCTGAGGTTTACTGTAACAGAATTTTTTCTTGGGCAGGTGCTTGCAGCATGATTAGTTTCCTGCTAAGAGCCTGAGCATGCTGATTTTGAATGTTGTAAGCTTAATAATTGGCATATTGTGTATATTCTATTGTAGTAAATCTGTATAGCTATTGCTATAGTTATAGATACATGACAGAATGCATTTGATAGTACTTACCATTCAAGTATTCTTTTTTAAGAGTAATTATGCCATGATTGCTAATATATTCCTTAAAAAAATTTTGCGCTGAACCAACAATACTTTAAATATGGCTTTTGGGTAAAGCTTTGTTGGTGACATGCCCTGTATTGTTAATGCTTCTGCTATTGTGTGTTGATCATGCTTGGCAGGGGAATCATTTTTTATGACTTTTAATCTAAAACTATCCCTGCATCTCTTTCCCCATAGCAATCTACTAATAAAATGTTAGGAACTCCCTTTCTGTATCTTGCTTTTCTATTAATCACTTCCATGGTCTTTACGCTTCAAGGTGCAAAGCTAGATCAAAGGTGGCCTAAGATTTTTTCCATTTCCCGAGCATCAATGGATTGATGCATCCCAGTTACTATGACAATAAGCAAACTATATGTGTATGGTTTGATGCATTACTAGGGTAAAGTTATTTTCTTTTGTAATTTGGAATTTGCTAAGCTTCTAAGTTCCTAATTTGTATTCCAAGTTTTTATTTATTTATCTTTCTTTATATATATATATATATATATATTACCACAAAACATGTAGACACCAGTCAACTCCCAACTTATGAAACAGCTGTTTGTAAATATATACGTGTGTAAGATTTATGAAAGCTTCTGCTTAATATATCATTAGCAATCTTTGTCTATTAACTTCTATTGACTTTTTATTTTATTTTTCTGTTGAACAGATATGTATCAGCACTATCAGAGGAAGCAGGGCAAGCTAATCTACAAAGTGCTGTTTCTTCAGGTTGGCCTGCCTCACTACACTTGATTGGAAAGGTATAAGCATCTTCTATGCATTTATGATTTTTTTTTTCTCAGAAGTATATAACACTTTTTTGAACGTTTCTTCAATTTAATTGGCACGCTATTTGCAATTGACACCGAAATGTGATGTCATTTTCGATGTTATGAATCCAATTGATCCCTAAACAGGTTCCAACTCTGTATATGGAATGTGGTTTATTGTGTCACATGCTCTCTAAAGATGCTAATTGGAAAGTTTGTGTAATTGACCACTTAATAGCTGTACTAAATCTATTATCTTTATTCTAATTATTAAAACCTAATATAAGCTGTAAGATCCCTGACTCATTCATTAATTTTTCACACAATTATCTCTCTAGGTAGTTTGCTGTATTTAAGCATTTGACTTTGATCCTGCATGCTGTGAAATCTGACCTCATATTGTTGGCACAATTCTATTAAACATTATTAATGCTATATTTTAGTTTCTTTTGAAAGAGAAGTAACACTGTTTACATATCAAAATTCCTTAATTGGTTTTGCTGCTGACTGCTGTTGTATGAGACCAGCAAATATGGAATGACATAAACTTTGGTGAGAGTGAAGCAGACAAAGATCACACGCTGTTGGAATTGGAGAGGGAATGCTTAGAAGTATACAGGCCAAAGGTTGAGGAGGCTGCCAATGCCAAGGCACGCCTCCATAGTCTGTTGCAGCCAAAGAAGCTGAACTTGCCACTCTCATGGCTGAACACCTCCATCAGGATTTTGGGACTATTGTGGACTTGGTAATATACTAATTTGTGGTCTTTTGATGTATGGGAGGTTGTGGAACACATTGAAAGATATTTGGAACATTTTATATAATATTGTGTTTTGAGATAGTTTAGACTTTGTAATGTAGTTCTTTAAAGTGTGTGTGGTTGTGGTATGTATTGAAATGATTAGGAACAAGTCATATAATATTGTGTTTTGGAATATAATTTCAAGTAGGTTATGTAATATCGTGTTTCAAGCAAGTTATATATAACCCTTGTTTCAATCAAGGGTCATAAAGGCCGTCGAAAAAATGACACTTTCTTTAAGAATTAAGCCACACTACTGAAAATTGCAGAGATTTACAACAATAACACATAAAAAAAATAAGAAGCAAAGCAGCTAACATCAAATCTCAAATACATTGTTTTTGGTTTTTAATTATGACTTTGAGTTATTTAACAAAACAACCACAATATATTCTTTAAAAACGCAGGATCTTCCTTGAGGGACAATTCTGATCTTCATTGTTGTACTCATTGTTAGAGTAGGCGATTGTAATTTAATTCCAGCTGTGGAATCGGCATTAGTGACAGTGACGGTGGTAACCAACACTGTGTTAAGGCTCCACATCATTTGGAGCTTCAAGAGGAAGATTGAGCTGCTTGTTTTGTGTATTATGTCCGTGTTACGTTTGCTGCTTGTGGTGTTTTGTGTCCCAGAGGGCAGAGTGTGACAGTCTTATTATTAAGGGTGGAGATGGAGAATAGCATGGCCTGAATAAATCTCAAGTCTTCTATATATATATATATATATATATACATATATACGTGTTTAATTAGTTTCCTTTTTATTGAGTTTCAAAAATGATGCCTTTACTAAAACTTCATTGCACAATGTCTTTGTGTCTTTGTATGTGAAGTAACTTGTCCTTTTTAAGGAAAAATTATTATGTATTCTGAAAGTATTCTTCCTCCTCTCATAGAAGGGTGAGTCTTACCGTACACTTACATAATTATATATCTAATTTAATAAATTATTGTAAAAAAAAAAAAAAAATCTTATTATTTAAAAGAGAGAAAAAGGGTATACTTGTAACTGGTATTGCTAGGCGTTAATTGCATGTGTCCTCAAGGTTTAAATCTAAGCATTATTATTATTATTATTATTATTTATTTATTTATTTAAAAGAGAGAAAAAGAGTATTAAATAAAATAATATAATAATAATAATTATTATTATTAATTTATACAGTTAGATTTAAACCTTGAGGACACATGTAATTAACGTCTAGCAGTACCAGTTACAAGTATACTCTTTTTCTCTCTTTTAAATAAATAAATAAATAATAATAATAATAATAATAATGCTTAGATTTAAACCTTGAGGACACATGCAATTAACGCCTAGCAATACCAGTTACAAGTATACCCTTTTTCTCTCTTTTAAATAATAAGATTTTTTTTTTTTTTTTACAATAATTTATTAAATTAGATATATAATTATGTAAGTGTACGGTAAGACTCACCCTTCTATGAGAGGAGGAAGAATACTTTCAGAATACATAATAATTTTTCCTTAAAAAGGACAAGTTACTTCACATACAAAGACACAAAGACATTGTGCAATGAAGTTTTAGTAAAGGCATCATTTTTGAAACTCAATAAAAAGGAAACTAATTAAACACGTATATATGTATATATATATATATATATATATAGAAGACTTGAGATTTATTCAGGCCATGCTATTCTCCATCTCCACCCTTAATAATAAGACTGTCACACTCTGCCCTCTGGGACACAAAACACCACAAGCAGCAAACGTAACACGGACATAATACACAAAACAAGCAGCTCAATCTTCCTCTTGAAGCTCCAAATGATGTGGAGCCTTAACACAGTGTTGGTTACCACCGTCACTGTCACTAATGCCGATTCCACAGCTGGAATTAAATTACAATCGCCTACTCTAACAATGAGTACAACAATGAAGATCAGAATTGTCCCTCAAGGAAGATCCTGCGTTTTTAAAGAATATATTGTGGTTGTTTTGTTAAATAACTCAAAGTCATAATTAAAAACCAAAAACAATGTATTTGAGATTTGATGTTAGCTGCTTTGCTTCTTATTTTTTTTATGTGTTATTGTTGTAAATCTCTGCAATTTTCAGTAGTGTGGCTTAATTCTTAAAGAAAGTGTCATTTTTTCGACGGCCTTTATGACCCTTGATTGAAACAAGGGTTATATATAACTTGCTTGAAACACGATATTACATAACCTACTTGAAATTATATTCCAAAACACAATATTATATGACTTGTTCCTAATCATTTCAATACATACCACAACCACACACACTTTAAAGAACTACATTACAAAGTCTAAACTATCTCAAAACACAATATTATATAAAANGATTGGGGGCGTGGGTCAATCAGTTAGTAGGTAACAAATGTTAACACTAAAAGAGAATCAAACAATTAGATAGATGGTGATTCTTAAAAAAAAAAAAAAATAGAGCAGGGTTATGGGATAGGAGATTGATTGGGTAAAGATAAAAACAAATGTTAACACAACAAAAATTTTCTTAATACAATTACAAAAACCAATTGCCATCAAAGTGAAGTTAAATTGTTAAATAAAATAATTGTAAGAGTATAGACATAAACTAATAAATAAAAACATTCTAAGCTTTAATAATTAAAATTCACTTAACAACAATACTTAACATGTTTATTGTATTTAGAAACAAAAGATGATTTCCAATATTTAATCTTAGAAGTAATAATTGGTATGTTCATTGTATTAAGAAACAATATGCTTAAAGAACTTATAGTTTATCTTTTATTCTCTTACTAGTATTATGTACAAATTTGAATAAAGAATTTACGTAGACCGCAAGATATATCTCCTACCCAAGGTACATCTTCTTATTGACCTCTCTAGAAAAAAAATTATGGAGCCGCCGCTGTTTTAAGTGGCATTGTAAGATGAACTTTGTACTTTTGACCAAACTTACTATTATTATTATGATTATTATTATGTTGAACTAGATTACTTATTTTCATTCATTTCAAATTAGGCGAAAACACCATTTTTGTCTCTATATTTTGGGATTACAATCAATTTGATTTTTATATTTTGATAACAGTCAATTTGGTCCCTGTTATTTTTAATTTGGAGTCAAATTAATCCTTACAATTAACTCACAAACGAAAAATGCTTATGTAGCAAATTGTGTAACTACCGGCACATTTAAAGCTTACATGGCTTATATAATAATATTAAAAATTGACAACTCATCATTTTAATTAATAAAAATGTCATGTCATAAACAAACACCAAAGATGAAAAAAAAATGAAAATCTGTCAAAAATTGAAATAGAAAATTTAATTCCCTTTTATTTTCTTTCATTTTCTTGCAATCCAAATGCACACACAAACATCAAAGATCTACAAAAGACTGTCTATGTGTATTTGGAATTGTGAAAATTGAAAATCCAGAGGTGCCAATTTCTTGCCAGTGTCCTCGTTACTGTCCCAACCCCTCAGCAGGCTACTGAGAGCGTTGAGTAAGGTTTTAGCTCATTTGCCTTCTGCTACACCATGTAATCATAATACTCGCTTCGTCAATGGGCTCAATGCAAAACAAGCAATAGAAGACCATGATAGAATTTCTATTTACTTTTTAAAAAATGAATGTTAGTCCTTTACCAAAAAAAAAAAAAAAAAAAACGTCAACTACCATCTCTGTTCTTTCTTGCGGTATCTCCCTCAGTCCCCCAATGAAAACTCAAAGCACACAAGCCACGGCCCCACACTATACATGCTAGTACAAATCAACTCCATTTAGTCTATTCCCCTATTCTTCTTCTTTAACTGAAATCCCCAAATTTCAAAATTCAAATCCTCTGCCATGGCTGCACCATCAACTGAAATTCCCAAGCTTTGTATTTCATCCACTAGACTGAAACTACGACTCCATGCATCCACTGGTCTTTCATTTCATACTCTCAGTTTTCACATTCCAATAGAAGATTTTCGATGTTTGTGTGTGCTTAGATTGCAAGAAAATGAAAGAAAAAAAAAACGGGAATTATATTTTTCGTTTCGGTCTTTGCAGATTTTATTTTATTTTCTTTCATTTTTGGTGTTTGTTCGTAACGAGGCATTTTTATTAATTAAAATGATGAGCAGTCAATTTTTAATATTATTATATAAGCTATGTAAGCTTTAAATGTGCCAGCAATGCATACTGTTTGCCACGTAAGTATTTTTTGTTAGTGAGTTAACGGTAGGGACTAATTTGACTCTAAATTAAAAATAACAGGGACTAAATTAATTGCTACTAAAATGTAAGGACCAAATTGATTATGATCCCAAAATATAGGAACTAAAATGATGTTTTTGCCTTCAAATTACCGTCTCTTCATGCAAAGTAAATATGTAATTTTTATTAAATTATTTCATACATCGTAAGAGTTAGTGCTTGTTTATACATAATAACTCTTGCTCTATATGGTTTCATGATCGGAGTTGGGATGAAATTTGGAAAGCTACTCTGACCTCCCACACGGGCACTCACAAATAATTAGAGAAGGAAAAATAATAATACTATACCACCACTCCAATCCCAATGGGCTAACCTAGTATTTGTGTTTTTTTTTTTTCCCCTCATTTTTGAGAAGGTTATTATTTTCGATATTAAGGTTTCGATTCTTTGCTAAACTATTGGCAATATTCACATAATGCCATGGCCCATGGTGGAGGAACGTCTAGAATTGTTAAAATTATCGAATCTGTCTTCTTCGCCCAATTTGAAAACTTAACCAAGGCCGCAATGCAGCTACTTAGCCTAGTTCGCACTATCCCTCAGTCATCTCCCCATTTAAGCCCAACCCAACTGTGGTCCAATTTCTCATACATACATACATACATATATATATATATATATATAGAGTAAAACTTGTATTACTTTTATTATTTTCCTTTTTACACCCTGCATAATAAAGTGCCGACTGAGAAGATTAGGAACAAAGCCTATTTTTGGGCCCACAGTGCTACCTCTATAGTATAATAGGACCCAAGAATGGGATGAAGCCCATTTTTGGGCCCATTCCATCTTCTTGAACCTAAAACTAGATAGGCTAATCTCAATATGACGACCCAATCCCAAATGAGAAATTTAGACAAATGACTCGTCATAAGGAACTAAACTTAGTTTAAAACCAATATGACAACAAATTTTTAAACTTGTAAATTTTGAGGCACTAAGCTCTAAAAATGGAACAAACCAAACCATCAAAGCAACATTTAAATATCAAGTCTCAACAATACATCAAACTACAATATGCGAAAATAAAGATTCCAAATACATGTTCAAATAATCTCATGAATACCAAGTTTACAACATAGCAAATTTTTTATAACATTATTCTCTACTACACAATCTTTAGTTCATATATAGCTCCAATGGTTACCAACTAGTTGCATTAAGAGCATCCACTGCACTAATCTGAAAAGAGTAGAGAAACAGGGTGAGTTAACAGTTGAAAAAGAAACTATATCACATGATATTGTCAAGTGAAAATTCGCATTATAATAGACAACATATTGAATTTTAAAAAACATTTATCAATAGTATGAAAGTAATTTGGTAGAAACAATTAAACCTATTTTGGAAGTTAGCATTAAAGTATACATGAAAATATATAAATTGTTATATACACAAATGCTCTATTAAAAGATTTGTCAGGCTTCAATAAGCCATAGTTCAGCTATAAGAACATCACTTTATAATTGGGTAAACTACTTATAAGTTATAACAATAGTAGTAATAATACACTTAGCATTAAAGTTGTTTTTCACATTCAATTTGTGAATAATAATAAAAAATAAATTAGTATATAAAATATTTGTCAAATTAAGACATGCCACTTTATAATCGGCAGGTGAATCCCATTAGGGAACAATAACCCCAAAGAGGTAAATGATAACAATAGGTCCAAAGAGCAAATATTAAAAATGCACCAGACCACAATAAACAATATTTAGGCCAAAAACCAACTCTTAGCCTGGGTTGGCAAAGCTTATAGATAGTCTAGCTGACTATTTAAAAAACATTTTGTTTTTCTTTAACAATATCATAAAATATTCTTATAGAATGTATGTTCTTATGGATATATATTATAAAACATATATCTATTTATAGAAAGATTTATTACATAAAAATGTTCATTATTTAGAAAAGCTTTTTTCACTACTGTACACTTTTAACGTGATAGTTATTCAACAAGTATAAAGTTCTTGTGGGTTGGGGGGTAAAAACTGGGGTTCAACTCTAAAGGAGAGAGTTTTACATACATATACACATAGATTACGTTAGAGTGGTATAATCATAAATAATAATAAAAAGAGTTTCTTTCCAATTATACATACATATACATATACATATACATATATATACATATATGTGTGTGTGTGTAAATAACATAATATCTAGGGAGGAATCATTTGCTAGAGGCCTAGTTCCTATATATGGCCAGGATACATATATAAGGCCTGTAGCACGAGGAGAAAAATGACAGGATGCATTTGATGCACTCACCTCTAGTTGCACAAACTTTTGTAACCTACTTATAAACATTGCACTAATTTGGACACGTAGGGAGAATAATGAGTGGTATGAAAGAGTGTGTGAAGCTGTAGGTAATAGGGGCGGAAAGGGAAGGATCTACTTTAGACTCTTCAGAATTGATGCACTCACCTTAGTTGCACAAACTTTTGTATCCTACTTATTCTAAACATTGCACTAATTTGGACACGTAAGCAGAATAGTGAGGTGGTATGAAAGAGTGTGTGAAGCTGTAGGTAATAGGTAGGATACAAATTAATCTACTTTAGACTCTTCAGAATTGATGCACTCACCTTAGTTGCACAAACTTTTGTATCCTACAAAGCCTTATATATGCATCTGGCCAATTCATATGTCCAGTACCTAGTATCAGTTTGACGAACAAAATCTGGGATTACTGAAAGGATCGTCTTCATTCCCTGTACCTCTGCACATACCGTCCCACGCCCTTCCTAGTTCCTATATATGGCCAGGTCAGGTGACACTAGCTCAAGTTATTTGTGCGTGTGGGGGTGAAGAGAGCGAGAGAGAAATGTTCTTGTTCCTTAATTTTCCTGTATTGATACATTTCTTCTTTTTTCTTTTNCGTCAACTACCATCTCTGTCTTTCTTGCGGTATCTCCCTCAGTCCCCCAATGAAAACTCAAAGCACACAAGCCACGGCCCCACACTATACATGCTAGTACAAATCAACTCCATTAGTCTATTCCCCTATTCTTCTTCTTTAACTGAAATCCCCAAATTTCAAAATTCAAATCCTCTGCCATGGCTGCACCATCAACTGAAATTCCCAAGCTTTGTATTTCATCCACTAGACTGAAACTACGACTCCATGCATCCACTGGTCTTTCATTTCATACTCTCAGTTTTCACATTCCAATAGAAGATTTTCGATGTTTGTGTGTGCTTAGATTGCAAGAAAATGAAAGAAAAAAAAAAACGAATTAATTTTTCGTTCGGTCTTTGCAGATTTTATTTATTTTCTTCATTTTTGGGTTGTTCGTAACGAGGCATTTTTATTAATTAAAATGATGAGCAGTCAATTTTAAATATTATATAAGCTATGTAAGCTTTAAATGTGCCAGCAATGCATACGGTTGCCACGTAATATTTTTTTAGTGAGTTAACGGTAGGACTAATTTGACTCTAAATTAAAAATACAGGGACTAAATTAATTGCTACTAAAATGTAAGGACCAAATTGATATGATCCCAAAATATAGAAACTAAAATGATGTTTTTGCCTTCAAATACCGTCTCTTCAGCAAATATTTTTTTTTTTTTTTTTTTTTGAGAAAGATCAACATATTTTATTTGATTGTGCTATCTTGTGTATGCCCAATCCGTTTGGGCTGATCTATATTGGCAAGGTTTTATCACGAATTGTGGGTCTTTATTTTTTATTTTTTTATTTTGCAAAATATTTTATGTTTTTTCTTTTGGTAAAGTGGGGCCCAAAATAATATTTTGTGGGCGAAAATTTATGTAATATATGGTAAGGTAGTTGTTGGATTTTGCCATCTTATTAAGCCTGAGTTAAATTTGTGCTAGGATTGGGGCAAAATGGAAGGTAATTTGTCCTCGTTCAACCCATTTTTTTTTTTTTTTAAATATCTACAAAAATTAAATAATAGAAAAAGGAGTACAATATCGGTTAATCTAGTTTTGGTGTGTTTATTTTCACCAAGTCATGCATCTAATCCTGCATTAGGTTCTAGTTGATACTATTTGGGGCTTTCGAGACGGAAATTATATGTTGATTTCAAATAAGTGGATTTCAGAAAATGATTCCTCCCTAGATATTATGTTATTTACACACACACACACACACACACACACATATATATATATATATGTATGTATGTATATATATGTATATGTATATGTATATGTATGTATAATTGGAAAGAAACTCTTTTTATTATTATTTATGATTATACCACTCTAACGTAATCTATGTGTATATGTATGTAAAGCTCTCTCCTTTAGAGTTGAACCCCAGTTTTTACCCCCCAACCCACAAGAACTTTATACTTGTTGAGTAACTATCACGTTAAAAGTGTACAGTAGTGAAAAAAGCTTTTCTAAATAATGAACATTTTTATGTAATAAATCTTTCTATAAATAGATATATGTTTTATAATATATATCCATAAGAACATACATTCTATAAGAATATTTTATGATATTGTTAAAGAAAAACAAAATGTTTTTTAAATAGTCAGCTAGACTATCTATAAGCTTTGCCAACACAGGCTAAGAGTTGGTTTTTGGCCTAAATATTGTTTATTGTGGTGTGGTGCATTTTTAATATTTGCTCTTTGGACCTATTGTTATCATTTACCTCTTTAGGGTTATTGTTCCCTAATGGGATTCACCTGCCGATTATAAAGTGGCATGTCTTAATTTGACAAATATTTTATATACTAATTTATTTTTTATTATTATTGACAAATTGAATGTGAAAAACAACTTTAATGCTAAGTGTATTATTATTACTATTGTTATAACTTATAAGTAGTTTACCCAATTATAAAGTGATGTTCTTATAGCTAAACTATGGCTTATTGAAGCCTGACAAATCTTTTAATAGAGCATTTGTGTATATAACAATTTATATATTTTCATTGTACACTTTAATGCTAACTTCCAAAATAGTTTTAATTGTTTCTACCAAATTACTTTCATACTATTGATAAATGTTTTTTAAAATTCAATATGTTGTCTATTATAATGCGAATTTTCACTTGACAATATCATGTGATATAGTTTCTTTTTCAACTGTTAACTCACCCTGTTTCTCTACTCTTTTTAGATTAGTGCAGTGGATGCTCTTAATGCAACTAGTTGGTAACCGTTGGAGCTATATATGAACTAAAGATTGTGTAGTAGAGAATTATGTTATAAAAAATTTGCTATGTTGTAAACTTGGTAATCATGAGACTATTTGAACATGTATTTGGAGTCTTTATTTTCGCATATTTTAGTTTGATGTATTCTTGAGACTTGATATTGAAATGTTGCTTTGATGGTTTGGTTTGTTCCATTTTTAGAGGTTAGTGCCTCAAAATTTACATGTTTAAAAATTTGTTGTCATATTGGTTTTAAGCTAAGTTTAGTTCCTTATGATGAGTCATTTATCTAAATTTCTCATTTGGGATTGGGTTGTTATATTGAGATTAGCCTATCTACTTTTAAGTTCAAAAAGTGTACTCTTTTTTTAAGTTCAAGAAGATGGAATGGGCCCAAAAATGGGTTCATCCCATTCTTGGGGCCTATTATACTATAGAGGTAGTACTATGGCCCAAAAATAGGCTTCGTTCCTGATCTTCTCAGTCAGCTCTTTATTATGCAGGGTATAAAAAAGAAAATAATAAAAGTAATACAAGTTTTACTATATATATATATATATATATGAGAAATTCGGCTGCAATTGGGTTTAGGCTTAAATGGGGAGATCACTAAGGGAGAGTGTGAACTGGGCTAAGTAACTACATTACGGACTTGGTTCAATATTCAAATTGGGCGAAGAAGACAGATTTGATAGTTTTAACAATTCAAGACGTTCCTCCACCATGGGCCATGGCATTATAAGAATATTGCCAATAGTTTAGCAAAGAAACAAAACCTTAAAATCCAAAATAATAACCTTCTCAAAAAATAGGAAGAAAAAAAAAATACAATTACTAGGTTGGCCCATTGGGGTTGGAGTGGTGGTATATTATTATTAGTTTTCCTTCTCTAATTATTTGTGAGTGCCCGTGTGGGAGGTCAGAGTAGCTTTCCAAATTTCCTCCCAACTCCGATCATGAAACCATATAGAGCAAGAGTTATTATGTATAACCTGGCACTAACACTTACGGTGTATGAAATAATTTAATAAAAATTACATATTTACTTGGCATGAAGAGACGATAATTTGAAATGAATGAAAATAAGTAATCTAGTTCAACATAATAATAATAATAATAATAATAATAATTTGATCAAAAGTACAAACTTCATCTCACAGTGCCATTTAGGGGTGTTTGATATTGTTGTTTAAACAACAATTTTTAGTGTTTAAATATTGAAACATGTATTTTTACAACACTTTTTAACCTTCATGTATTTCCACGACACTTAAATAACGATACTAGAAATCTCTTACCAAACGGGCCCTTAAAAATACATTTTATCATCATATATAATTATGTAAGAAATACAATTAGAAAAAAATTATTAATTATATTAGCTTCATGTAATTCATCTAAAAGCAATGGAGTTAAAACAAATTATTGACTACATTAAATATATAACATTTTTATAAATATCTACACGCTTGGAAATGCTCGCAACATAAAATTCTCAATATGCAAAGTTTTCTTAATAGAGGCTCACCAAAATAAGAAATGACACACAATTCTTGAATTTGAACCATATAAAAAGATCTTTGCCTAAAAATTAATAAAAGTTTCATATAAAAAATGCAATATATACCCACAACAACAATGCAAAGGAAATTGATCATACAAGAGAATACATATTTTACATAGAGAAGTGTTATGTCCACAATATTTTCAAAACACTTTTACAACAATCATAAGTGGTACCACTAAAATTACCACTAAAATTACTTTTTTGTCCACCAATAACAACCCTAACAACCTGTCACTTAAGATTTGTTGTGATAGTTTTTATTCTGAAATTAACAAAAGTTAGTTTGATAAACAATAGTATTCAAATCTCTTCAAGTATTTAACTATTCTCTTTGACGTGTACAGGCCCCCGTCCCACACACATCGGATTATTACAGGAAAGAATCTCTTGAGTGTGGCCTCAAAATGCTGGCAAAAGATTTCAAACCCAAGATCTTATAAATATAATGAGAACTTAGAAATCATTTAGCCAACCCCTTGGGGTTTATTTGATAATCCTCTAATGAGGCTCATATTCCTCTCTTTTATTAAATAAGTAAATTTAACGAAAATTAACTTTTAGGTCATATGTTTGCTATACCTCTAATTCATTCTCCAATCTCTCTATTAATTCACTTTTAGAAAGTTCTGTAGTAGTTGTACTTTATAAACAAAAAGTTGATGAAGAATATCTTACACGTATAAAAACAAAACAGACAACGGTTTTCATGAATTTGATTAAGAAAAACTATATCTCACCAAAGGTTGGTCTGTCTCTTGAGATTAAATTTTTATTTTTATTTATAATTTTTTTACTAGTTATATCTGTGACCTGTTGAGATAAAGATAATACCTTTATATGTATGTGTATATATATATATATATATATCATTATTAAAGTAAACCTTCCCAACTGAACTTATGTTTGGGGTGTTACTCACACTTTTTAAGATTGAGAAACTTCTAGTAAGACCTAAAAAAATAAAAAAATAATAATAATATTAGGAAAATTTATTTTATTTTTGCTTAAGCTATAATGGCTCATTAATTGCATTTGAAGAAAAGATGACCATTTAAAAAATGGAATGCAAAACCACCGCTCACATTTTGTGCAGTGGTCATTCCACAAGTATAAGTACTTGTGAGGTGTGAAAGGTAAGGGCCAGGGTTCAGATTTCTATGAGAGAATTTCACATACATATACACTTTAGATTATATTAGAGTAGAATTTCTATCTTGTATAAAAAAAAAAATTGAGAGTAACAATTGAGAAGGCAAAAATGAGGAATGCGGACATGATATTGCAACTACAGCTTGAATATAATTGCCATCAATCGCAAGTTACTTATTTTTCTATCTAATGCTTAGTTGCTGAAAATTTGTACTTTTGTGTAGATTCATGTTCCAATTATGTTCGATCACTCATCATTTTTTTTTTTTTTGAGAAACAAAACTGCGATTTTTATTAAGTTGAAGGCAAATCTGCCTGATACACTTCAAAACAAAGGGATAGAACATCCTCCATCCAAATAGAAAAATCCGTGACATGTCGTGCATGCCTAGCAAGGTTACGAGCTACACTATTTCCTTCTCTACCCATATGTTGAAATTTTACATGAGTAAGCCGATTAGCCAATTCATTTGCTTCTTTTATGAGAAAGCCGAGTGGAGCAAAGTTTGGCACCTAATCTGTTAAGCCTCTGATGACAATGCTAGAGTCGCCTTCAAAAATAATCCTATCAAGACCAATTTCTGCAGCAAGTTCAACTGCCCGTGTGGCTGCAAGTGCTTCCATCTCTACCACCGAGCTAGCCAACTGAACATTCTGAGCTAAGGTAGCCATTGCGAGTCCTTGGCTGTCACGAATTATCACTCCAAGACCAGCTCTGCCAACGTCATCGAAGATTGCCGTGTCAAAGTTAGCTTTGTACCAGTCTGGAGGAGGAGTCCATCTTGCACGTTGTCTGGCTGTGGGTGCTGCCATAGTATGCCGTGGTTGTGCAGCCCTGTATTCTAGTAATGCCTCACATGCTTGCTGCGCTATCTGATTTAGGGGGAAACTGGGTGGAGCTGATCTGACTTTGTTTCTTCGGTACCAAATTGTCCAAATCTGCATAGCAAACAACTCAGCACTACACCTCGACTTAAAAATATGGCTGATCAGATAGGTAAAATCGTGGAAGACGTTTTGGCCTCTAAAGCTCCATTGGGGGTCTTCGTTCCACACTTGTGCAAGGGTCAGGCAAGACCATAAGGCATGGATAACATCCTCATCGTGTTGGGCACAGAGAGAGCACTTTGAATCTTCCACCATGCAACGACGCTTCAGATTATTCAAAGTTGGAATAGCATTTTTGCAGGCCCTCCAAAGAAAGTTTCTGATCTTACACGGCACTGATAAACTCCATATTTTCTTCCAAAGTGGTTTCATCAACTTAGCTTGGGAAGGGGACTGCGAATTCACAATATTAGCTTCTATTTTGAGGAAATAATAACCTGACTTGGTAGTATATTGGCCGGACTGAACATAAGGCCAAAAGAGTGAGTCCTATGAGGTGGTACGGGTCAGAGGGATTTGTGCAATTTGGTCCGACTCCATCTAGCTGAAGAGATTAGGCAGCAATTGAACATTCCATTGGCGAGTTGAGTGATTAATAAGAGAACTCACCTTGGCATTTTGTACTTCAGCTGTGAGGGGATATTGGAGGCTTGGGCTTTGTAAAGAAGGTAGCCATTTATCCCCCCAAAGCTTAATAGATTCTCCATTGCCCACTCTCCACTTCGCTACTCACCTTATAAAGTCCCTACCTTTCAAAATACTTCTCCAAGCATACGACCCTCCATAGCCCTCCTTGGCTTCCATAATAGAACAATTTGGAAAGAACTTTGACTTAAACACTTTGTAAAACAAAGAATTTGTGTTGTGTAACAACCTCCACATTTGTTTGGCTAAAAGAGCATCATTAAATAAAGACAATTCCTTGAATCCCATACCACCTTCGGATTTTGGTTCACACATTTTTTCCCACTTTACCCAATGAATTTTCCTACGATCTCCTCTTTGTCCCCACCAAAAGCCACGAATAAGTTTTTCAATTTCATTACAAAGGCCTAGTGGGAGCTTGAAACAACACATGGTATATGTTGGGATAGCTTGGACCATTGCCTTAATCAAAACTTCTCGCCCCGCTTGTGATGGAAGACTTTCTTCCCATCCTTGAAGCTTCCTCCAAACCCTCTCCTTAATATAATCAAAGCTTGCCCTTTTACTCTTTCCTACAAATGAAGGCAACCCCAAGTACTTATCATACTGCACAATTTCCGACATCCGCAAAGCTTCTTTGATTTCAGCCCTCATGTCTAAAGTGGTAGATTTGCTAAAGAAGATTGATGTTTTGCCTCTATTTATTTGTTGCCTGGACATGCTTTCATAGGAGGCAAGAAGATCAAGCACCTTTTGACATTCATTTATATTAGACCTGCAAAACAATAAGCTATCATCCGCAAATAGCAGATGCATTAGTTTTGGATTTCTTCTACCCAATGCAAATCCATGTAAGGAGCCCTCACTTGCTGCCTTCACTCATCAATTATATATGTGTGTGTGTGTGTGTTGTTTTTGTGCATTACCAAAAAAAAAAAAATCTTAATTTATTTTAGTGTAGTGAATTTTTTTTTTTAAATAAGAGCCTTTTGGACTCGCTTTTAACCAGTAAAACCTACAAGTAATTTCAATTCTTATCATTGAAATTTGTTTAAAAGCATATTCAAGAAGTTTTTCTAACTCTCCTAAAAAAGAAGTTTTTCTAGCAAACAAATAGACCAAAAACATTAAAAACAAATCTATTATCAATGACAAAAAAAAAAAAAAAAATTCACTTTTTCAATATGAATAACTAAGCACACTAACACTTTCTAAAATAGTCAATTACAACACCCAAAAAAAGAAAATCCTAATGAAATAAGTCATCACTACATGGAAAAGTGAATAAAAAAAAAAAAAATTCCTACCACAATTATATGTCAAACTACTTTCGCAATGACTCAAAAAAGACAATTGCAATGACTAATGCAATAGTTTTTGGAGAAAAAAAAAATTACATAATGAAGATATATCTCTTCCTCAGTTATAATTTATAAATAACATAAAGAGCAAATGTTAAGAAGAAGCCTAAAACTAAAGGTAAAGGTGAATTGAAGAAGGGTAAAGCAGGATTGAAGAAAGGAAGTAAATCTGATTTGAAGACAAGTAGTGCACAGATAAAGCATCAGAAGAAGCTTAAGGTGTAGCTGAAGAGGCTACTTGAAGCATTGAGTAGCTAAATGACATGTGCACTGCACGTGAGTGAAATTGGTTAGTTAAGTAGTTAGAGGGAGTGACACTTGGCATAATTTTATTGAAGGAGCTTTATTAGGAAATCTGTTAGGAGTTGGTTAGAGTTTCCCCGCGCATTTCTGATTGGTAACTGCTGCATAAATACAAGCTTGGTATGTATATTAGGTAGACTTTGTAATTCATATACTCAGAGCAATAAGAATTTTCTTTCTTCTCTTTGAATTTTCTCTCTATGTTTCTCAAGCTTTCTTGAACTTTCTACAATTTTCTTTCTTGATCTGAGATTTCTTGTTTAGCTTGTGAATTTAATTGTGGTATCAAAGTGCTAATCAGGATCATATCAGTTTCTTTTCTTTTCTTTTTTTTTTCTTTTTGTTGTTGTTGTTGTTGTTGTTGTTTTTGTTTGGATTCTCTGAGATTTCATCTAATCTTCTTCAAGGTTCGAAGCTCCATCAATGGCGACCACTGAAGAAACTTCAAATAATCAATCCTTAAACAATCAAACTTCCACAGCTATGAATGGTGACTCTGTGAATCCATTCTACCTCAGTAGCAGTGATAACAATATTGTTCAACTTGTTTCTTAGAAGTTGATTGGAGGTAGGAATTACTTTCCATGGGCGAGATCAATGATCATCGCACTCACTTCTAGGAACAAGACTGGTTTTGTTGATGGCACCATACCAGAACCAAGTCCAAATTCACCACAATTCATTTTGTGGACTCGGTGTAACATGACAATGTTTAGTTGGATTATCAATTCAGTCTCACCAAACATTGCTTCTAGCATTATGTATACTGACAATGCTAGAACAATTTGGCTTGATCTTCGCCATAGGTTTTCTAAGAAAAGTGGCCCTATAATTTTTGAACTTCGTAAGGAATCAGCCTATCTTGTTCAAGGGCAATTGTCTGTGGAAGATTATTACACAAAGTTTAAGGCTTTGGTTGATGAATTGGCTAACTATCAGACTGTGCCTATGTGTAAGTGTCCCTGCACTTGTGGAGCTTAAAGAGCTACCTCAGATCTTCATGATTGTGATCAAGTGATGAGGTTCCTAATGGGACTGGATGACTCCTATTCAGCTATCAGGGGTCAGATCTTGTTGTATGAGCCTTTACCTGACATTAATAGAGTTCTTTCATTGACCTTGCAAGAAGAAAAGCAAAGAAGCTTCAAGAATGGTGAATTCACTGGTTCTGTCACAGCTCATCCCATTGAAGCCACAACATTGTACTCAAATGCTGGTTGTGGTTCAAGCATAGTCACAATAGCAAAGGAAATTACAAAAGGGAAGGACCTATTTGCACTCACTGTGGGAAGACAGGGCATACAGTGGATAAATGTTACAGGCTACATGGATTTCCTCCAGGGTTCAAGTTCAAGAACAAATCCATGGCCAATTAGGTTTCTTGCAATTAGGTAGTAGGTTTTAAGGCTACTAATCCTAAACAGACTGGTGAAGAATTTATGCTTTCAACTCTATAGTGTCCAATCTCCGAGTCCCAATGTGAACAGCTTCTAGCTTTTCTGAATTCACAATCAGTTGGTGAGACTGCTCAGCATTCAACTTCAGCTTCACACAGCAGCCAACTGGCTTGAATACTAGAGGAACAAGAACTTCTCAGCCTTTGGTATTGAGTGCATCCACTTCCAATTACATCAATAACTTCTCAGGTAAAGCTTTTAGTTTTTCCTCTTTTGCTATTCCAAATTCAATCCCACATTCAACTGTTTTCTCTGCTAAAATAGTGGATAGATCAGCTTACAATAAAACAGATTGGATCATTGATACATGTACTACTGATCACATGGTCCATTCTGAATCAGTCTTCAGTTCATTTACTTGTGTTTCTAATTCCTATGTTTACTTACCCAATGGTGAAAAGGTCTTAGTGACTCATATAGGGACAGTGCATCTCAATGACACCTTAATTCTTATTGATGGTTATGTGTTCCTTCCTTTACTTTTAACCTCATATTTGTCAGTAAATTGAACAAATCACAATATTGTTGCCTCATTTTTCTTGGATCATTTTGCTTTATTTAGGATCTTGCTCTTTGGAGCACGATTGGTCTGGGTAGAGAACAAAATGGATTGTATCTACTAGATAACAAATACCAGGATTTGTCTTCTACTCCAACTTCTACCTATTGTAATTCAGTTGCTACTCATTCTGATATCTGGCATTCTAGGCTAGGGCACCCTTCAAGTGGTAAACTTGAGCTTGTAGATAAGATTGTGCCTTTTGTACAGTGTAATAAGACTGCTCATTGTGACATTTGTCCAATAGCAAAGCAAAAAAGATTGCGTTTTTTTGCTAGTACTCATGTTTTTGATCAGCCTTTTGATTTGGTGCATTGTGATTTGTGGGGTCCTTTTTCTATTCCTACTGTTGATGGTTACAAGTATTTCCTTACCATTGTTGATGATTTTTCTAGATGTACATGGATCTATTTGTTGAAAGCTAAATCAGAAACTCAAGTTCTCTTGCCACAGTTTTATGCTTATGTTGAAACTCAATTTAAGAAAAAAATCAAGTGCATCAGAACTAATAATGGCACTGAGTTTCTGTTAAAGGAGTTTTTCAAATCCAAAGGCATCATCCATCAACTGAGTTGTGTTGAAACTCCTCAACAAAATTCAATTGTGGAAAGAAAGCATCAACATGCTCTAAATGTGGCTAGAGCACTTAAGTTTCAATCCAATGTTCCTTTGGAATTTTGGGGAGATTGTGTGCTCACAGTTGTTTACTTAATAAATAGGTTACCTAATTCTGCCATTGCCAATAAAACACCCTATGAAGTTCTTTTTGGTTAGTTGCCTAGTTTTTCACATCTTAGGGTGTTTGGTTGTCTATGTTATGCATCTACACTTGCACATAACAGGCATAAATTTTTGCCTAGAGCCATTAAATGTGTGTTTCTTGGCTACACCTTTGGTGTTAAAGGTTATAAGGTAATGGATTTAACCACACATTCAGTATTCATATCAAGAGATGTGCACTTCTATAAGTCCCTATTCCCTTTTCAATCTTCTAATCTTCCTCAATATCTTGATCCTTTTGATTATAACACTTTGTCCTCATCTGTTCCCTTAGATTCTATTCCCTTGCCTAACATTTCAAATGAGCCTTTCATTCCTGATCTTCCAACTTCTGTAGCAGACACTTTTGCTACTGCAAAAATGTGTTCCTTTAGATGGTCCTATTGCTGATCCTAGTTCCTCATCTCCTGCACTTGATCCTTGTACTATTACACCAATGCCTAATGTTTCCTCACATCAGATTAGGAAGTCCACTAGGGTTCATAGACTGCCTACTTACTTACAAGATTATTCTTGCTCTTTGCTTTCCACCAAACCCTTACCAGGTAGTCCTTATGATATAAACTCTCACCTTTCTTATGCTAACCTTAGTTCTTCCTATCAAGTTTTTGCTCTTGCTGCTAGTGCTGAAGTTAAACCTAAGTTATACCATCAGGTTGTGCTTTCGAAAGCTTGGCAAGGAGCAATGGACAGGGAGATTGATGCTTTGGAGATTAATCACACTTGGGATGTGGTTCCTTTGCTCCATGGGAAGATTCCTATAGGTTACAAATGGGTTTATAGGATTAAATATAATCCAGATGGTTCTGTGGAGAGGTACAAAGCCAGATTAGTGGCAAAAGGGTATACACAGCAGGAGGTGCTCGACTATTTTGAAACATTCTTACTTGTTGCTAAATCAGTTTCTGTGAGGGTGTTGCTGTGTATTGCTGTTGTCAAGGGTTGGCCTTTACATCAGTTAGATGTCAATAATGCCTTCCTCCATGGTGATTTAGAGGAGGAAGTGTATATGTCCTTCCCTCAGGGCTTTCACAGCAAGGGGGGCTACTTAACTAATGCTAGACCTCTTGTATATAGGTTGAGAAAATCACTTTATGGCTTGAAGCAAGCCAACAAGTAGTGGCATGCTAAATTGTTAACAACAATTACTGAAATGGGTTTTGTTCAATCAAAATTTGATTATGCTCTTTTTGTACATTCAAAGGGTTCTTATTTCACTGCCCTTCTAGTCTATGTAGATGATATATTGGTCACAAGTAATGATGCTCAGTGTGTAGCAGATTTAAAAAGGCTTTTGGATACTAAGTTTGGGATAAAAGACTTGGGAGCCTTGAAGTATTTCTTGGGCTTAGAGGTGGCAAGGAGTGACAAGGGAATCAGTCTTAACCAAAGCAAATATGCCCTAGAAGTGTTGACAGATTCATCCATGTTGGGTTGCAAGCCAATGAGAACTCTTATGGAACAACATCTTAGATTGTCTAAGGATGAGGGAGAGTTGATTGATGATCCTTCACAATACAGAAGGTTAATAGGCAGGTTGATGTACTTAACTTTGACAAGGCCAGATATTTGCTATGCAGTGAATAGATTGAGCAAGTTTTTGAGCAAGCCTAGGCATCCTCATATGGTCACAGCACTCAAGGTTTTACAATACATCAAGGGTTCTCTAGGGCAAGGATTTTTTTTCTCAGCCAAGTCAGATTTTCAATTAAAGGCATTTTGTGATGTGGATTGGGCAGGATGCCCTGATACTAGAAGATCATTGATAGGGTTTTGTGTCTTCCTTGGTGAGAATTTGATATCTTGGAGATCTAAAAAGCAAAATACTGTTTCAAGATCTTTAGCTGAGGCTAAATACAGATCAATGGCTTCAACATGTTGTGAAATTACTTGGCTATTTTATCTACTTGAAGACTTCAAGATTGAGCATTCTAAAGCTGCACTCCTCTATTGTGACAACAAGGCAGCTTACACATAGCTGCAAACCCTATGTTCCATGAGAGGACAAAACACATTGAAGTGGATTGTCATTTGGTCAGGGAAAAGTTATAGGCAGGTATGATCAAGACCTTTCATGTCAGGACTCATTTGTAATTGGTTGATGTGTTTACTAAGGCACTTGGTGCACTGTGTTCCTAGACTTGATTAGTAGATTAGGCTTAATCAATAATTTTTGTTCCAACATTACTTATCCTCAATCATGGCAAGACACAGAAGCTATTTCTATAGCAGAAGCAGCTTTGGTCTTGAGGGGGGCTGTTAAGAAGAAGCCTAAAACTAAAGGTGAAGGTGAATTGAAGAAGGGTAAAGCAGGATTGAAGAAAGGAAGTAAATTTGATTTAAAGACAAGTAGTGCACAGATAAAGCATCAGAAGAAGCTTAAGGTGTGGCTGAATAGGCTACTTGAAGCATTGAGTAGCTAAGTGATATGTGCACTACACATGAGTGAAATTGGTTAGTTAAGTAGTTAGAGAGAGTGACACTTGGCTTAATTTTATTGGAGGAGCTTTATTAGGAAATCTGTTAGGAGTTGGTTAGAGTTTTCCCGCGCATTTCTGATTGGTAACTGCTGTATAAATACAAGCTTGGTATGTATATTAGGTAGACTTTGTAATTCATATACTCAGAGCAATAAGAATTTTCTTTCTTCTCTCTGAATTTTCTCTCTCTGTTTCTCAAGCTTTCTTGAACTTTCTACAATTTTCTTTCTTGATCTGAGATTTCTTGTTTAGCTTGCACACAGATGTTTGGTTGCACTTGTTCACCTTTGTTGATTTAGAAAGAAACATAAGTAAATTCTAGTTAGCTCAACCAATAAATTTTCTAATAGTTGAATAAGAGATTTGAGGTTCAATCCTTGTCTACACCAAAAATATCTAAATTTGATTGCAAGATTTAGATCAGCTAATATTATTCAACACTTGCACCACTTATAAATGTGTATTGAAGGTTATTCAAAATAGGGAAATGTTAACCAATAACAATAACAGGAAAGCCTCAATATCCCTTTTACATTATCACAAAAATAAATTATTTATGTAATATATCAACAGTCTTACATTCAGGGTTTGTGGAGTCAGATTTTATGGACCTAAAAGTCAAATTCAATAACAAACATTTCTTAAGAAGAAGCTTGTCGAACGGACTATGAACAAAGAATTTTCAACTCCAGCTTCTCCTTTTTAAATAAATCTACATTAGCACTTTAACATGCTAAAGTTTATCCATGGTTATACTAACTCTGTCTAATCTTTGGTGCTCCTTATTTCAACCTCTCTGCTATACAAAACCAACGACAACACAGATTTTTTCAACCCATATGATTTTCAAACACAAAATCATAGTAAAGGCTTAGTACTTTTTAACATTAAAAAAAAAAAAAAAAAAAAAAAAACTTGTAGATATAAAAACCGATCAAATAAAAAGTGTGAAAGAAAGGACTAAGAACAATAATCAAATAAAGACTGAGGCAGAAAAACCAGTAAAAAGGAAGCAGGGCGAGCTTCTTTTATGCTTTTATTTGAAAACTCTATATGTGAATATATTTTTATTAGCATATGGTAACATATTTCTACTAGCAAATCAGGGAAAATTGGCATTGTTCAAATTTTATGTTATTGAAAATTTTTTTTGCAATATGATGTACAAGGCAAAATTTTTATGGTTCATATCTTGTGGCAGAGGCTGTTAGGGAAGAATGTTGTATTTATTACCAGCATGGATGAGCATGGGGAGGAAATTGTTACTGCTGCTACAGCCCAGGGTTCTGTCCTGAGTGAACATTGCAATGTCATTTCAAAAGCATATAAGAGACTCTGGAAAGATGTAATATTAACCCAAGATAGAAACTCTCAGTTAAGTCTAGCCTGACTTGTTGAATGTTCCAATTGTTGTGCATATTTTCCATTTTTTATGATCTCCTTTGTTTTGTTGTTCACGTTCTGCCTGCAGTTAGACATATCCTTTGATAAGTACATTCGGACAACTGATCCCAAGCATGAAGCATTTGTGGAGGAATTTTACTCAAGGGTTCTTTCCTATGGTGATATATATCTATGAGGGACTTTATTGTGTCAACTGTGAGGAGTATAAGGTAATATTTGCATTTGAACTTGTAAATGTGGATGTAGCAACATTATCTATATTTAATTTCCCTTATCTGTTTATCATTTTTTTTATTCACATACTTTTGGATTAGTGAAGGGGTTATTCCATTATCTATAGTTGAGAATTTAATAAAAAGTGAGTGTCTTTTTTTTTTTTTTTTTTTTTTTTTTTTTTTTTTTTTTT
>NW_027069539.1:1332334-1343143 GCF_002906115.3 Quercus suber
AAGTTTTGTAATTTTTGAATTTTTATTAGGGCAGAATGGTAACTTATTTGCATTAACTTATTAGTATTATTTATTTTCTTAGTATGCAATGGTAACTTTTAAGCTTTCTATTTTTTATATTGTGTTTTTTCTTTTTCTTTTAATTGATACTAAAGTCTAAAACCATGAATAATTAGTTCTGAATTGAGGAAATGTTTTATGGTAAACTTTTATATTTATTATAATATATATATATATACACACACACACACACACACACGCATACATACATATATATATATATATATATATATTTATTTATTTATAAATATAAAAAATAGCGGTAAACCCGAAACGGTACACCGGTATTGACCGGTATCCGAAATATATCGTACCGCTGGCCAAACCGGTACAGCTTCCGGTACGGTATTGACTCCCTTGCTTTCTAGTTAAATGAGGTGAGATAGTATGTAATTTTGTACTAACTTAGGCTAGTGTGTCCTAAATAGTTGTCCTTAAGCTCTACTGTAAAAGGATTTTTCTTAGGGGTGCTTTCATCATGATTAGTTTCCTGCTAAGAACCTGAGCATGCTGATTGAGAATGTTGTAAGCAAAAATAATTGGCATATTGTTTATATGCTGTTGTAGACTTGTAGTAAGATTCATAGTAAGAAAGCTAAAAAATATAACTTTAGCAACTCAAACATTGTTTATCTATTTCAACACCCTATTTTATAATATATCCAACATCAAAAGTTTTATTTTAACATTCGACACATTAAAATAATATAAACAACATATTAAAATAATATATCCAACATCAAAAGTTTTATTTAACATTCAACATATTAAAATAATATAAACAACATATTAAAATAATATATCAACATAATAAATAACAATCACAACCATCAACACATTAAAATACTATTTTTTAATACCCCACATTAAATTTTTTTTTTTTTTTTTTGTTTTTTTTTTTTTTTTGTTTTAAGTTTTAAGCTATAGTGAGCTGCTATCTCTAGTAGCTGACTGTAGTTGAAACTTAAATTGTTTTAACTTTGCCTTCGTTATTGTAAAGGTTGTTTTGAGGGTATTGATTGCTAAATTGACTTTTTAGTCAATTTAGCAACCTTATTGAGGATGCTCAATCTATATTAGCTACTGCTATAGTTATTGATACACGATAGAATCCATTTTCAAAGTACTTATCATAAGATATTTTTTTTTGAAGAGTGTAAGTATGCCATGATTGCTAATATATTCCTTCAAAAGTTGTTGCGCTGAACCAACAATACTTTAAATACGCCTTTTGGGCAAAGCCTTATTAGTAACATGCCCTGTATTGATAATGCTTTTGCTGCCGTATGTCAATCATATTGGACAGGGGAATCATTTTTTATGAATTTAATCTAAAATTCTCTTTGCATCTCTTTCCCCTTTGCAATTTATTAATGAAATGTTAGGAATACCCTTTTTGTATCTTGCTATATGGAATTTTCTATTAATCACTTCCATAATCTTTTTGCTCAAGGTGCAAAGCTAGATCAAAAGTGGCCTAAGAGATTTTTTCCATTTCCTGAGCATTAGTGGATTGGGGCATCCTAGTTCATAAGAGCATTCTCATCAGCTCTCTCATAAAAAATGCTATTTTGACACACCAAAAACCTACTTTATCATTTTAGCACATCATTTTACAATATACCATTTATCAGATGTTCTGTTTTTTCCTTCTATACATTAAAATAATATTTACACTACATTAAAATAATATATTAAACTCCTCTAACAACAACAACAACAACTCCTTCACCACTGCCGCATTAACGACCACCAACAACCACGGCCGCAACAACACCAACAGCCAACATCGGCACAAACTCACTCACATCCACCAACGGCACCTTAAAAAAAAAAAAAACACAACCAGGAAAAAAAAAATCCACAACCCAAAAAATAACCACCACAACTACCCAATAATCACCACCACAACCACCAAATTGCCGCCACAACCACAGTGCCACTGCCACAACTAACCCACAACCCACCACATTCACAAACCTCAAAACCCATCCCAAATCAAACAAACCCACAGCTCAGGTGGCGAGATCGGCTTCAGGTGGGAGACGTCAGCAGCGAGATCGGCTTCAGGCAGCTTCAAGGGAGATCAACTTCAGCGGCTTCAGGTGGCTTTAGGCGAGATCGGCTTCAGGCGGCTTGAGGATGAGAGAGGAAGAGAATGAGAGTGAAGAGGGAGCTATGGAGGATGACTGTGGCTTCGGTGAGATTGGCGAGATCAACGGCGAGATTGGCGGCTTTGGCGAGATCAGATGCAGAGGGAAAAGAACGAAGATGAGAGAAAAGATGAGATAAAAGAGAGAGAGAGGGAGACGGACTGAAGAATGAATGAAAGAGAAAACCCGGTGAATAAACAAAGAATAAAAAAATTTGGCATTTGTGTCCGTACTGTCTCATATTTGAGACGGTACTGTAGCATGTTTCATAATTTTGAAACATATAAAACACCTGATGAAGCTTAAACAGTAGTGTTTGGTGTATCAAATGCCAAATATTTGGCATTTGACACACCTGATGAGAATGCTCTAAGGACAATAAGCACACCATATATGTGTGTTTTGATGTATTACTAGGGTAAAGTTCTTTTCTTTTGTAATTTGGAATTTGCTTCTAAGTTCCTAATGTATTACAAATGTTTATTTATTTATTTATTTATCTACTTATTTTTTTATTACCACAAACATGTAGTAGACATCCGTCAACTTCCAACTTATGGAAAAAGTTGTTCGTGTATATATATATATATATATCTCTGTGTGTGTGTGTGTGTTTGTACCTATAAAAAAATGTGTGTTTGTGTAAGATTTATGAAAGCTTCTCCTTTATAAAGAAAGTAAAAAAGAATATGTAAGAGCATTAGTATTGGGGAATGATAATGCCAAATCTAAGGAAAATTTGGAATTTTAAGTCCCAAAACCATCTGCATTGGGGAATGCTAAACAGCAGTATTGCAAATTTTTTTGCAATACTGCTACAGTGCAATTCTAAACATAGAATTGCACTATAGCAAGTATTGTAAAAAAATAATAATATTTTATTATGTAGAGAGAGGAGAGAGATGGGAGAGAAAAGATATAATTTTGAGATATATTTTTTTATTATGTAGATATATTATTTTAATGAGTAAAAGAGGAAAGTAGAAGTTTGAGATGTGGAGGTATTGTAAAATTGTATGATATAATGATAAAGTGGTTTTTTAGAATTGTAAAATAGAGTAGCATTGGAATTTTCCAATGCTAATGCTCTAATAAGTTGGAATTAGTGAAGTATAACGTGAGGCACAAAAAGTGGAATATAAGATTTCTATTGCTAGTAGTTGAGGAAAAAAAGAAGAAGTTTCCATGAGAGAGGCTGATACCATGCCAAGTTTAATTAATAACAAAGAGAAGTTTGAGAGTTGCAAAATGAGTTTAGTCTTGGAATTGCGAAAATGCTACTTAATCTAATACATATGCTCCAGTTATTGTATACTCAAAACAACTAAGTTCTCTTCACATCTACCAAAAAACGGTATTAAAATCAACACAACTAAGTTCTCTTCACATCTACCAAAAAAAAAAAAAAAAACAAAGAGGAGTAAGTTGTTTCACCTCACTTGAAAAAGTGAACCTAAGTAAAAATGCATTGCTTTAGTCTAGTGTGCATAAGCCCTAAATTACTTCTCCTTTTAGGCCAAATCCATGCCTAAATTGGCTTTAAAAAATCACAAAATCCAACTTCAAATGTTTTTTTTATTCATTTTAAATGATGACATGAAATTATTTAATGTTATTTTAAATTATTTAATATTATTTTAATAGACACGTCAGCTTCAAATATACCAACTGTGTACATCGTGTACTACTAATGCACTTTCTATTAGTGAGATAATGGTAGTGACTTTTTAGTTTTGGAAACAAAAAAGAAAATTCAATCTTATATACATCTTCACAGCTTCACCCTAAGTATATTCTTTTGGGCCCACCTTACAAAAAAGACATATTCCTTTGCAACATCAATAATAATAATAATAATAAACCCACAACCCATGATAAAAATCTCAACTATGGCTTATTAATATATATATATATATATATGTATGTATGTATGTATATATTAAGCCACACTCCATAAAATCTAATAAATTTACAAAAAGTTAACATATTACAAAAAGTGAAATATTTTATCCCTAAACCCTAGTTTGGACTAAAATTCCTCTGACTCACAATACGGTGATTGATAAAACTCATCACATTACCTTTTTAACGAGTCTTACAACTTGTTTAAATAATACAAGTATATGTTTTATTAATTGCCACGTAATGAGACTAAAAGTAGATCTACCAAACTCATTATCATGACCCATGTCCAAATGAGAGATTTAAATAAATGAGTTGTGATAAGGCACTAAACTTATCTTAAAAGAAATATGACAACAATTTGAAACATGAAAGTTTTAAGGCACTGACCTCTAAAATTGGAATAAGCATAACTATATATCCAAATATAATAAACCAAACCATCAACACAAAATTTAAATATCAAATCTCTCAACAATTCATCCAACTAAAATATGAGAAAATAAAGACTCCAAATATATTCTTAAATAGTCTCACTATTACCAAGTTTACAACCCTAAAAAAGTACAACAGAGCAAATTTTCATATCATAGTTCATTGCTACACAGTCTTCAGTTCATAGCTCCAACGGTCACTAGTTAGTTGCATTAAGAGAGTCCATTGAGCTAATCTGAAAATGGTGGAGAAAGGGACTGAGTTATGCGCATTATAGTAGAGAACGTATTAAATTTAATAAAACATTTTTATTAGTAGTATGAAAGTAATTCAGTATAAAGATTAAAACTTGCTTTGGAAGTGAACATTTAACTGTACAATAAAAAACATATACCTTCTTAAATAAACAAATAATGCTCTTTTAAGATATTTGCCCAATTTCAATAAGCCATAGTTCAGTTACAAAAGCATCACTTCATCATTGGGTAAACTACTTATAATAACATAAAATAATACATATAACATTAAAGTTTTTTTTTTTTTTTTTCACAATTAATTTGTCAATAACAATAAATAATAATTAGTATATGAAATATTAGCCAAACTAAGAGCCTAAGAGAATCTTAACAATCGGCAGGTGAATCCCATGAGAAACAATAACCCAAAGAAGTAAAATATAACAATGGCTCCAAAGAGCAAATAATAACAATGATTTCAAAGAGTAAACATAACAATGTACCAGACCACAATAAACAATATTTCATCCAAAGATTAACTCTTAACTTTGTGTTGGCAAAGATTACAAATAGTGAAATTGATTTTATGAAAACATTTTCTTTTTCTTTAACAATATCATAAAACATTCTTCATGTAGATAGCTATGTATCCCATTAAAAAAAAAGCTATATATGGAAAGACTTATATAAAAGGTTCACAATTTAGCCAAGTTTTTTTTTTTTCAATTATATATAATATATATTTATGAACTTTTCAATTATACATATATACTATAATATCTTGAAAAATCGACAAACAATTTTTGTGTCACCCAAAAAGTACCAAGTAGAACCTAATACATGATTAGATGACTCAATATAATAAACAAGTCAATATCTATGTATATCTAAGTAAATACGAGACAGTAAGAACAAGATAAGTGTTTAGCTATTGATATGTGCTTGGTTCAACACTTACAATTTCATGCTTAACTTTTTAAACCCATTAAAGCAACCCTCCCCTCAAAAGTATGACATGGCACTATGGTAGTACCAAAACTTCATATTATGTCTATCAAAGTCAACCATCTCCATCAGTTTGTTGTCCCAAATGAAGAATGACCCAGTTTTCCCAAAACTAGGTTAATTAACTGATATTCATAATTCCTAAGCGATTTACATCATGACCTTCATCAATTTACAGCATAAACCATCAAATGTCTGTAATGAAACACATCATGGTTCTCAAAAAAAAAAAAAACTCTTGCAAATTTGGATTAATTACCCCAACATCTTTCTAACGATGTTGCCCATACTTGAAAGTTTTCAAACCTAAAACCAAACACTAAGGGACCCAATAAATTTGGCCTAACATAATTAATTTCCTCACCACTTTGGCTTTAAAATTAAAATAACTAGAAATTTCCAAAAATTATGATTTTCTCCAGGTTATAAGTTCTATATGTTAATTCAATTCACCTTAAATTTCATGCCAATCTCAAGTTATGCTAAAATCACATCAATATATCGAAATCTGAAATGAAGAGAACCTGCATATCTCAAATTATATAACTCTTTGGGATGAATGAGAATACATTTTATTCTAACATAACAAGACAACCACAATACAAACCAAAAAATACACACACTAGATGAAGCTATAAGAAAGCACATGGTCCACAGCACAACAAAGGTCTCTGTTGGGAAGATTAGGAACAAAGCCCAGTTTTGAGCCCATAGTACTCACTAGTCACTAACAAGACTAAAATGCACTACTTTAGTCCAGTGTGCACAAGCCCAGAATTACCTTCCCTTTTAGCCCCAATCTTAGCCCAAATTTAATTCAGGCTTTTAATAAGAAGACAAAACCCAGCAGCTACCTTACAATCTTGCATAAATCTTCCACCCTCAAAAATATTCTTTTAGGGTCCATTTTACAAATAGTAATACAAAAAATCTTTTGCAAAATAAAAATTAATAATTAAAAAAAAATTCATGACAGAACTTTGACAATTTAGATTAATTCAAATGGATTGGGAATATACTAGCGTAATAATCCAATAATATATGTTGACGCCCAAATATATTATAAAAAGTAAAATGATACTTTTATTAAGATTTAAGTCACATTCGTTATTTTTTTTTTTTAAATTAAAAAAAAAAAAAAAAACTTACAAAAAAACAAGAAGTAAAGCGACCAATCTCACATCTCAATTTTCTTTTCTTTTCTTGTTTTGTGAGGCGGGGGACGAATGAGATTGAGTTTTATTTAAGAGAAATACTATCCACAATATTTATATAACAAATCATAAATAGTGAGTTGTTATTAGTTGTTATGGGTGAATAAAAAAGTAATTTAAGTTGTAAATTTAAATTAGAATTAATAACAACTTACCACTTATGATTTGTTATAAAAATATTATAGATATAATACTCCTCTTTATTCAACATAACTGACCACAAAACAAATCATAAAATACACACCCCAGGTCCCAGATGAAAACTATAAGGAAACACAATGCATAAGAAAGGGCCAGTTGAGAAGATTAGGAAAAAAAAAAAAAAAAACTCACGCTACACAAAGAAGCGTGGAATTCTAAGTAATATTTGTCATCAACATTCTGAAGTTTGATACCTGTTTGGTTGTCGATAGAGCCATCACCGCCGGTGACGTTGCTGCGAACCAACCAACGTTTGGCCACCTCTTCTGAAATATCTTGTACAGTTGCGGAGTTTAGCAATGAGTTTAATAATGAGAATCAGGATGGTCACGATGTCCGTAACATCTTTAACGCTCAACTGCAAGCCGTTGCAAAAAAGAAATTGTATCAATATTACAAGAAAAGGAACTCAAGAGCCATCACCGCCGGTGACGTTGCTGCGAACCAACCAACGTTTGGCCACCTCTTCTGAAATATCTTGTACAGTTGCGGAGTTTAGCAATGAGTTTAATAATGAGAATCAGGATGGTCACGATGTCCGTAACATCTTTAACGCTCAACTGCAAGCCGTTGCAAAAAAGAAATTGTATCAATATTACAAGAAAAGGAACTCACACACACAAACAACTTTAGCTAGCCAGTGTTGCCCGGCCATAGGAAGAGACAAAAAAGGATGATTGCCTAGAATTATCAAAGGATAGGAACTAGGAAAAGCGTGGGACGTTATGCAAAAAAGTGTACACCGTAAAAGGGTAACGGAGGCAGAAGGAATGAAGCTGATGATCCAAGTGACACCTGCAAATGGTAAGTAATATAGATTTTCCATAAGGTCAGGTGTGCTACACATATCAATAACAATTCTGCTATATCAGATGTTTTATTTATTTATTAATTTATTTTTATAATCTAATTAATACACATTTTCTAACTTTAATTCCTTGGTAGTAAGTAATACAGAGTTTTCATAAGGTCAATAGCATTCTGCCATATCAGATTTTTTTAATTAAGCTAATCAACACACACTTTCTAACTTTGATTCCCATAGGTCAGTGTATTACACCCACCAATAGCATTATGTGTGTAAGAAATCAAGAAACAGAAAGTTCTAGAAGAGAGCTTGAGAGAATTTTGATTGGAAACTGAATATTTCATTAGCTTGAATGATTTACATCAAGTTCTTATACATATATACAAAACAAAGTAACAGAATTTTTTTTTTCGAACACAAGTCAAGCTCGAACTTATTATTAAATAAGGTAAAATGCAAAACTAACACTCTAAGTTTCTTCAAATTTTATTTCAGTCCTCTAATTTACTTTTGTTCATTTCAATTCTCTAACTTTCAAGTCTAGTCAATTAAGACTTTTTTTATCAACTTTTGTTATGTTGTGGTTCATTTTCAATTTTATAAAATTTTCTTTAAACTTTTTAAATTAAAAAAATTCAATTAATGATTGAAAAATACTTTGTAGAATTTTTTTTTTTTTAAATTTTAACAAAAATTAACGAAACTGCCTTAATTGAATAAATTTGAAACTTAGAGAACTGAAATGAATGAAAGTAAACTTAGAGGACTAAAATGAAATCTAAAGAAAGTTAGAGAGCCAGTTTTGCATTTTAGCCTATTAAATAAGATTTTATGTTCAAGTTTGGTTTATCTTCTTATCAAGCAAATTCAAGTTTTTTCACGAGTTACTTGATTAACTTATTCTTTTCATATATATATGGTGAAATCATTTAGCTCTTCACAATTATATGAATTTTTACTATGGATATATTGTTTATATCATTAATATGCTACAAATAATAATTTAATATCATATATATGAACCTATTGACAAACTTATACAATCTAATTTCAAGTCTATATAAATATATTTTTAAACAAGTATACATATAAAAATATGATATTATATATAGTTAAATCAAGCCCTTATGTTCACACGCTTGTTTATGATCACATTATTTTGTTTGAGCTTGACTTGTTTAATAATTGAGCATAAATTTAAGGCTTGAGCTTGGCTTGTTTTCTAAACAAACAAACATAAACAAATTTTTTCTCTAGTCGAGCTCAAACTATTCATAAATAGCTTGGTTTTGTTTATAATCCTATATTTTTCATGGAGTGCCTCTGAAACAATGAATAGCCTTTATGCTTGCCACGAAACAAATTAATATTATTTAAAAATAAAAAACTGTACACCTTCTTTACCCAAATCATTGTTGAATTTAAACTCTATCTACAATGACTATCAAATGATATCTACAGAAAGTAAGGGGGTGTTTAGTACATGCATTTAAAAAATGAAAACATGTGTTTGAAAACGTGTGTGAAAATATGTGTAAGTGAAAAAGTATATAGAAATACGTGTAATGTTGTTTAAAAACTAAAAACGTATATTTGAGTGGATGTACCAAACAGGGCCTAATATCCTAGATAGTGTCAAGGAATACCTTGACTTTCTAAGTCACTCAGCTTTTGTGATCATGTTAAGCCAATTTGGTGTAGGATTGGCCTGAATGGGAAAGTAATTTAGGGCTCGTGCACACTGGACTTAAGTGATGCATTTTTTCACCTTGGTTCAATTTTACAAAATGAGATGAAAAAACCTTTTTTTTTTTTTTTTTTGAGGGGTTGAGATGAAGACAACTTTGTTGTATTGATTTAACGCTTTTCAGACAAAGGAGAAAGCCATTTTCCTCCCTTTGTTTTTTCAACATAGATTATGTGAATTTTGCTAATCGATTACCTCTGTTTCCAGCTCTATAACTAGGATGACTTTGACTAAAAGCGCATGAACAAATTTTGTGTCATTGATAAATCTTATTGTTTTGTGGGCTGGGTTTTAAAAAGGATGTCTTTTCTGTGGCCGAAAAGAATATTCTGCAGATGGTAAAACTTGCCCCCACACGCAAGTTCTATTTTCGGCTGAGGTTTATTGTTGGCTTTAATTATAGTAAAGCTTATTAATGGGCTATGATTGGGCCTACAAGGGAAGGTAATTGAGGAATTGTGAAAACTGGGCCTAGGAGGTGCATCTTTGCCTTGTTTCAAAATTTTTTTTTTAGCCGAAAACGCTAGATTGTAAACTATTTATAATGAATCAAAATTTACTATGGTGAAGAGAAAAGAAAGTTTCTCTTCAACCAAACGGAGAGTTTTTTTGGGTCTCCTTAGTTAAGCATTTTGAGAGGTTAAGAAAAACGTTTTTAAAATCTAAAATTTTATTTTGTAACAACCACTCCTCATAACTTTTTTTACGAACATTCGTTTTAAATTCAAAACGCCATTTTTTTCATCAGCTCATCCTTTGTCTTCTTAGCATACCAAGTTAATTCTTGAGTCATCTTATTACAATATCTAGGAATGAAAGTTAAAGAAATGCATATGTTGGAATATTCAGAATGATATCTCTAGAGGGCAATTATCCTTGGACAAATTTGATTTGTTAGTATTCAATGTCAACCTTATCCGAGAGAGAGAGAGAGAGAGAGAGAGAGAGAGAGAGAGAGAGAGAGAGAGAGAGAGAGAGAGAGAGAGAGAGAGAGAGAGAGAGAGAGAGAGAGAGAGAGAGAGAGAGAGAGAGAGAGAGAGGGAGTGTG
>NW_027069539.1:1343436-1386863 GCF_002906115.3 Quercus suber
TGTCCGAGGACTCCACCTGATCAAGATAAGCTCAAAGCATATTCAGGAACGATAAGGATGGGGAAATATCTGAGGGAAAGGCTGCTGCCACCGTATTCAATGCATTGCAACAGCTTTTCTGGCCGCATTTATGTGGAGAAGACCTCTGAACAGTGCATCCTAACCTACCGTCACTCACACAGAGATGAAAAGAAGCTGCCTGACGTGACAGGTACTTGAGCAAGTTCATGGATGGGGAGCACGTGGACGATGGAGATGAGGGTGAGAGTGACTATATAATAGAGGGGAGCACCTGTCAATAGGCCCCCAGAAGGAGAGGGAAGAAAAAGAGAAGAGTGTTTCAAACAAACTATCAATGTATTCAATCTGATCAATGCACAGTTGTAATGGTGATGATCCATTGTTATTAATCCCTTACTAGTTCTAGTTCTTTGACCCACACTCTACAAATTAATTGTCTTTGGGTTTACGTAAAGAAAGAAAACCCTACAATATATATCTACTATACAAAAAGAAAACCAATTTAGACTAAAATTACTCTAACTCACAATGTTGTGATTGATAAAACTATTGATGTATATATTTAATCACATTACCCATTTAATGAGCCTAACAACTTATTTAAATAATACAGGTAAATATTTTATCAATTCCTACATAATGGGACTAAAAGTAGATATGTCAATCTCATTATCATAGCCCAATTCCAAATGAGAGATTTAGATAAATAAGTTTTAATATCCAAATATTATAAGCCAAACCATCAATACAACATTTAAATATCATATCTCTCAACAAATCATCAAACTAAAGTATGAGTAAATAAAGACTCCAAATACATCCTCAAATAGTCTCACGGTCAAATTTACAACCCTAAAAAAGCACAATAGAGCAAATTTTTATTACATAGTTCTTTACTGCATATAATCTTCAGTTCATAGCTCGAACGGTCACCAACTAGTTGCATTAATAGAGTCCACTGCACTAATCTGAAAATGGTGGAAAAAAAAGGGGAATGTGGTGAGCTAATAGTTGAATAAGAGACTACATCATATGCTAGTGTCAAGTGAAAATGCACATTACAATAAACGATGTATTAAATTTTACAAAACATTTATCAATAGTATGAAAGTAAGCAAAACCTATTTTGTAAGTGAACAATTAACAATACAATGAAAAATATATAACTGTTAAATAAACAAATGCTCTCTTATAAGATTTGCCCAATTTCAATAAGTCGTAGTTCAGTTACAAGAACATCACCTTATCATTGAGTAAACTACTTATTATAACATATAATAATACGTTTAATAGTAAAGTTGTTTTTCGCATTCAATTTCTCAATAACAATAAACAATATTCAGTATATAAAATATTAGCCAAACTAAAAACAACCTTTACAATTGGCATGTGAATCCCATGGAAAACAATAACCCCAAAGAGGTAAAATATAACAATGGCTCCAAAAAGCAAATAGTATAAATGATTTCAAAGAGTAAACAATAGCAATGCACCACACCACAATAAACAACATTTCATTCAAAGACCAACTCTTAGCCCTGTGTTGGCAAAGATTAGAGATAGTCTAATCTAGGGGTGTGCCACCAACCTACCAAAACTGGCCCAACCCAACCCAATCAGTCGGGTTGGGTTAGTTTTTAAGAGTTGGTGGGTTGGTTTTTTATTTTTATTTATTTTTTTAACAATAGGTTGGGTTGGGTTTGGTTCAAAAGATTTACAAATCCACCAAACCTAACTCAACCCACCTATATTTAATATAAATTAAAAATAAAAAAATATTATACAATTTCATTATTTACTTTTTTGCCCCTACTCTAAAAATAAATCCAAACCCTAAGCTATTCTCATATAGTTTGTGTTAGTTTGATGTTATATATGCTCATGACTATTTTGTTATAAACTTGCTCTTATTTGTGGTGGTTTTATTTAAATGCACAATTTAATAATAATAATAATAATAATAATAATAATAAAACTATCCAACCCATGGGTCCAACCTGATCCACATGAATTGGGTACTACAACAAAAGTGAGCTATGGTGACGAAACGTTTTGTCACCATATGTCCTTATTTCATCATTGAAGACATATGGTGACGAAAACACATTTGTCACCAATGATTTTTTATTTGTAATTTTTTTTGACCATATTAGGTGACGAGCCAATTGTTTTTATTTAATTATTTTGTTTCAATTTCAATAGATTAAGTGACAAAATATTTCGTCACCAAATGTATTTTTTTTTTTCAATTTCAATAGATTAGGTGATGAAATTTTGCATCACCAATTTCTACTTATAGTCCGATATTGGTGACGAAAATTTTTGTCACCAATTTAGTTTTATTTATTAATGTTCCTTACAATTACTTGCCATTACATTAACCTATTCAATTCCAACCACATCTATAAACAAATCATCCATTTATTTCCAACCACATCCATAAAAAAAAAAAAAAAAAATCTTCCATCATGATGGGTTGGGCTGATTTGGATTTTTTTAGGGTTGAAAAAATCTCTCAACCCAACCCATGCAAACCCTCTAGCTGATTATTTAAAAACATTTTCTTTTTCTTTAACATTATCATCAAATATTATTCACACACACACACACACACACACACACACACACACACACACATATATATGATAAAACAGATAGCTGTGTTCCATCAAAAAAATAAAAAATTATAGCTATGTATAGAAATAACTTTTACATAAAAATGTTAGCTATTTGGCAAAGATCCTTAAAATATAGGGTAAAATACAGTTAACCACCCTAGGGTTTGGGTTAATACTAGTTAGGTTCAAAACTGTCCAACTTAATCCTTAATCACCGCAAGAGAGGAGAAAAATAAGTAACAGTTTAGGGTTCAAGTTGGGCTTCAAGATCAAATTAGTTAGTTCTGAAAAGTTTTGAACCTTGCTGACGTTAGTATAAATCTCAAGGATGTTAACTATATTTTACCTTATAGTATAATATCTTGAGTTGAATCACTATTTAAAGTCCACTTTCTTCAAATGGACAAAACTTCTATGTCACCTAAACAGTATCAAGTAGAACCTAATACATGATTAGATGATTGAGGGAAAATAAACATGTCAATATCTATTTATATCTAAGCAAATACGAGGTAGTAAGAACAAGATAAGGATTTAACTTTTGATATGTACTTGGTTCAATGCTTAAAATTTTGTGCTAAACTTTTTAAACCTATTTTAAGCATCAGCATTAGTGGTGCCAAAAATTTAGCAATTTGGCACCACAAAAAGCTACTTATTTTACCACATCACTTTACAAAACACTCAACATCAGTAGTTTTATTTTAGTTTTCAACACAATAACAAAAAAAAAATATATATATATATATATAACATTTGAGCTACCATGCACAAGCAAAGATAGTTGTGCACTATAGCGCAGTAGCAAAAAATTATTGCTTTGGCTCCACCAATGCAACCTCAATTTTGTAGTTTGTGGTGTTAAAAATAGCAATTTAGCTTTTTAGTACCACCAATACTAATGCACAGTATTAGCATTGGTTGTGCCAAAAATTTAGCAATTGGGCACCACAAAAAATGATTTTATTTATTTTCCACTTTACTTTACAAAACACTTAACATTGGTGGTTTTATTTTAGTATTCAATACAATAAAATAATATAAATAATACAATAAAATAATATATCTACTACAATAAACAACAACCACTACCACTAATACAATAAAATAATATATCTTTTAATAATTTTTTTTTTTTACCATCTTAGCTACAATGCATAGCCATCTTTGGCTTGAATTGTAGCTCAACAGCCAAAAAATATGGCTTTTGCTCCATTGATGGAGCACACTTTTGTTATATTTAATTAGTTGCTAAATTTAGCATTTTACCTCAAGCCAAACACTAAGGGACCCAATAAATTTGGCCTAACATAATTAATTTCCTTGCCAAATAACTAGATATTTCCAAAAATTATGATTTGCTCCGGGTTATGAATTAACTCAATTCTCACCAAATTTCATGCCATTCTCAAGTTTCGCTATAACCAAGTCAGTATATCCAAATCTAAAATGAAGACGACATGCATATCTCAAATTATATAATTCTTTGGGATGAATGAGAATAAATTTTATTCTAACATAACGAGACAACCACAATACAAAGCACATAATACACAAATTAGATGAAGCCATCAGAAAGCACACAGCACTAGTTTCTCGCTAATTTTACTTATTGGCCGGCCCCTAGGATTTTGAAGGAAAAAAAAGAAAAAGAATGGTTTTGTTCCTCGTAAGCAGCCTACTCTTTTTTTTTTTTCTTTTTTTTTTTTTTTTTTTTTTTTTTCTGTGAAGATAGAAGTTAGCAGACTTACTCTTGAAATAAGAATGATACATCATACAAGGAACCCAAAGAAAGTTCCAACTGAGCCGAAGCCTGACTCCCGATCATCACCTGAGCCGAAGCCTGACTCAACTTTAGGCTTCGAAAGTTCCAACCTTACTGTGCGGGGTATCTCTTTCTTTGTTATGTTGGGGATTTATGCTTGTTAGTCTAAAAAGAATATTCAATATCAGTCTATGCTTTTTGACTTTTGAATCTTCTACGTCTTTTGACCGCATATATGTTTTGTGTTAATATATCATATATGTGTGTTTGGTGGTTTACATTTTCCACTATTGTTATATTATTTTAATTTATATATAGTTTTGATAGTAATTTCTCAAACTAAGTTATTATTATTGTTAAGTTCAAAAATAGAAGAAGTTATCATTGTTGTTTATGATATACTATATTTGATATATACGGTACTTATTTATTGTAACACATTTACTTTAAATATAACTAGTTGCTAACCTGTGCGACATATGGAATAGATAAATTTAAAATCACATATATTTTAAAAAAATAAATAGAGAGTCCTATATGAAAAAACTATTAATTAAAAGTTAATAGAAAAATTATTTATAATTTAAAATAGTTTCTCATAGGTATTGTATAGGTATAAACCAAGTAGGATACATATTTTAAATAAAAAAGAGACCATATTGGTGGGTAGTAGCTGTTTTTGTTTTATTATTTATCCAAAAAAAGAAATAGAATTTGATAGGATATGAGAAAATAAATTGTAGTAGAATTTGGATTGTAATCAAATTAAGATTTTTATCAATATGGAAATTATAGGAGAAGAAGATAAGACTAAAAAAAGTATTATAAAATAACAATGATATGGCAAGCTCTGAAGATGTCAACAAAAAGTCAAATGTTTCAGGTTTATATATATATATATATATATATTTTTTTTTAGTAATATGGAAGAAGATAGGGTATAACCTTTTTAAAATTTTTATTTTAAATATATACGAAAGTGGTGCCTTAACTTTTGATTAAACTATTTCATTTCTTTCCCTAAAAAAAAACTATATCATTTCTTAATTATGAAACACTCTAAAATTCTAAGGACTGATAGGGTGATAATTACAAAACTAGGACCTCTACATTTTTTTAGTCATCAGTATTTTTTTTTTTTTTTTTGGTTATGTTTAGTTTGGCCCCGTTAAAAAAAAAAAAAAAATCCTACCTTAGGTTTTTAATAAGATGAATAAAATCCATCAACTATCTTACAATTTTACATAAATCTTAACCCTTAAAATATTCTTTTGAGGTGCACTTTACATAATGAAAAACCAAAATCATTTGCAAAAATAAATATTAGTAATTTAGAAGAAGAAAAAAACCCACAAATATTAGTAATTTAGAAGAAGAAAAAAACCCCACAATCTGTGATAGATCTTTGTCAATTTAGATCAATTCCAATGGATTAGACATATACTAGCATAATAATCCAATAATATATGTTGGCGCATGAAAAAATCTTATATGAGATAGTCTCATGAGACCAATGTCTCACTAACATATGGGTCTCACGCATGCGGAGCTCACCATGTCAGTGAGACATTGGTCTCATGAGATACTCTCTCTTTGACACACATAAATGATAATAGCGTTACTTTTATTTTTCATAATAAAAATAAAAAGTGATACTAAAGAATTAAGCCACAAACTGAAGAAGGTTACCTAGTTTTACAACTAAAAAAAATTACAAAACAAGAAGTGATTTATTTATTTATTTTTTTTGCCGGGGGTGGGGGGGGGGGAGGGAATTTACAAAACAAGAAGTAGATCCACCATCTCACATCTCAATTTTCTTTCTTTCTTTTTTATTTTTATTTTATTTTTATTTATTTTTTAGGGATGAATGAGATTAAATTTTAATCAACATAACAACCACAACACAAACCATAAAAGACACACCCCAGATGAAACCTACTAAGGAGACAGTGCATAAGAAGGGCCAACTGAATGATCAGGAACAAAGCCCAACCATAAAAGACACACCCCAGATGAAACCTACTAAGGAGACAGTGCATAAGAAGGGCCAACTGAGATGACCAGGAACAAAGCCCACTATTGTACTGCATCTACAAGGATAGTATAACGGCCCCAAGAAAACATGCTACCTTATTGAACAAAGCCTTAGAAGATAAAAAACCAAAAAAAAGCAGCATGGAATTCTAAGTAATAGTAAGAAAGAGTACTATATGCATGATGAACGCTATTTCTAGTAGATGTAGAAGCTTCAACAGATGCTACAATAGAGTTGTCAGATTCATTACTCATTTTGTTGTTGGTAGCGCCGTCACCGCCGTCGATGTTGCTGCAATCACCTCTTCTGAAATATCTTATACACTTGCGGAGTCTAGCAATGAGTTTAAGAATGAGAATCAGGAGCATCACGATTTCCGTAACGTCTTTAACGCTGAAATGCAAGCTGTTGCAAAAAGAAATTGTATGAATATTACAGGAAAAGAATGAGAACTCTTANGTTTTTTTTTTTTTTTTTTTTAAATTTTTATTTTAAATATATAATATATAGAAAGTGGTGCTTAACTTTTGATTAAACTATTTCATTTCTTTCCCTAAAAAAAAACTATATCATTTCTTAATATGAAACACTCTAAAATTTCTAGGACTGATAGGGTGATAATTACAAACTAGGACCTCTACATTTTTTTAGTCATCAGTATTTTTTTTTTTTTTTTGGTTATGTTTAGTTTGGCCCCGTTAAAAAAAAAAAAAAAATCCTACCTTAGGTTTTTAATAAGATGAATAAAATCCATCAACTATCTTACAATTTTACATAAATCTTAACCCTTAAATATTCTTTTGAGGTGCACTTTACATAATGAAAAACCAAAATCATTTGCAAAATAAATATTAGTAATTTAGAAGAAGAAAAAAACCCCACAAATATTAGTAATTTAGAAGAAGAAAAAAACCCCACAATCTGTGATAGATCTTTGTCAATTTAGATCAATTCCAATGGATTAGACATATACTAGCATAATAATCCAATAATATATGTTGCGCATGAAAAAATCTTATATGAGATGTTCTCATGAGACCAATGTCTCACTACATTGGGTCCAGCATGCGGAGCTCAATGTCATGAGACATTGGTCTCATGAGATACTTCTCTTTGACAACATAAATGATAATAGCGTTACTTTTTTTTTCATAAAAAAATAAAAAGTGATACTAAAGAATTAAGCCACAAACTTGAAGAAGGTTACCAGTTTTACAACTAAAAAAAATTACAAAACAAGAAGTGATTTTTTTTTTTGGGGGAGGGAATTTACAAAACAAGAAGTAGATCCACCATCTCACATCTCAATTTTCTTTTCTTTCTTTTTTTTTTATTTTTATTTTTTTATTTTTAGGGATGAATGAGATTAAATTTTAATCAACATAAAACCACAACACAAACCATAAAATGACAACAACCACCAGATGAAACCTATAAGGAAACAGTGCATAAGAAGGGCCAACTGAGATAGACCTTAGGAACAAAGCCCATTATTGTACTCATCTACAAGGATGTATAACGGCCCCAAGAAAACATGCTACCTTATTGAACAGCCTTAGAAGATAAAAAAAAAAAAAGCAGCATGGAATTCTAAGTAATAGTAAGAAAGAGTACTATATGCATGGTGAACGCTATCTATAGATGTAGAAGTTAACAGATGGTACAATAGAGTTGTCAGATTCATTACTCATTTTGTTGTTGGTAGCGCCGATCATCGTTGCTGCCAACACCTCTTCTGAAATATCTTATACACTGCGGAGTTTAGAATGAGTTTAAGAATGAGAATCAGAGAGCATCACGATTTCCGTAACGTCTTTAAGCTGAAATGCAAGCTGTTGCAAAAAGAAATTTATGAATATTACAGAAAAGAATGAGAACTCTTATCTCCACACTCACACACACAATAACCTTAGATATCTAGTGTTACCCGGCCATAGGAAGAGAAAAAAGACGATTGCCTAGAATTGCAAGGGTTGAACTAAGAGAATGTGCATATATTAAGCAGCTGCCAGCACTCATTGAGTCAGTTTATCTCTTCTAGTAGGTGGGGCCTATTGTGAAATGACAAGTTGCACATGTGCTAAAATGGTCGATCAGGCTCCGAATAAAAAAGACGATTGCCTAGAATTGACAAGGGTTGAACTAAGAAGAATGTTGCATATATTAAGCAGCTGCCAGCACTCAGTTGAGTCAGTTCATATCTCTTCTAGTCAGGTGGGCCTATTGTGAAAATGACAAGTTGAACATGTCGGCAGCAATGGTCGATTCGGGCTCCGAATATAAAAATAAGACAAGGCAAAAATGCCAACGTCAACTATCAAAATGCATTGTCAGCTGTGCTACAAGTCGGAGCCCAAAGTCGTTCTGGAATCCTATAAAAAAATATAGAGGCGGGCTCAGTGGCGGAGCCAGGATTTTAGGTTAGAGGGGCAAGATCAAAAGAGAGTAAAATTAATTAATTGATATTAATAGCAAAATAAATAAACAATTATATGCCCAAATGTAAATTCATATACAATTAAAATTTGGGTTGTAAAAAAAAAAAAAAAAAAACTTGGTTTGAGATTGAAAAATGTTGGTGAGGAAAGAAAAAAGTGTTATACGTAATAGAAGTGTTATGAGTAGTTCTAAATCATAAATTATTTTACAATATTTTTGCCAAATTTTGATATGGTAGACTATAAGTGATTAATAAATACTAGCACATAAACTCACAATTTTTTCAACAATCACACTTTACCATGCAACAGTTGTGACAAAAAGTTGTGAAAAATTGTGAACGTCAACTTTTTTGAGATGCTATAATGACTAGTGAATGAAAGTAGGTTTTTTTTTTTTTTTTTCAACAAAATAGTAGTGGAGAAGTTGGCTGTACAAGTGGTTTTATTTTTATTATAATATTATATAAGGGGACCTATTATTTTTTTTTTAAAAGAGTTGCAGTGACCCCAATGTGAAATTGTTTCCTTACAATAAACTAAAACACGGTACAATACAATATGTATGTTAAAAAGTGATTGTCCTAGTGTATGCAATAAGACTTGGTACTATATATTTCCTTGAGAATTTTTGGGGCATAGGGGGGGGGGCGCAAACCCCCTCGCCCCCCTTTCCCTCCGCCCCTGGGCGGGCTCCCCACGTTTTAATATCTCCGGTTCTCATTATCCTAAGGGTAAAAAAATCACCCGTCAAATACCACTTTTTTCTCTCAATTTTCTGTCTTTCTTTCTTCTTTGCATCTTTCTCCAACATCCCCATCCTAATGGACCTCACCTACCTGAGCATCAGATGCGTCCAGATTGGCAGATCGGAACTTGATGGCAGTGGGTTTGGACTAAAACTGTGTGTTTCATAGCTAAGATTGGTATAGCAGAACAAGAAACCATGGCTGTTTGGATTGACGTGGTGGGTTTCGTGGCTATGCCGCTATGAGCATCGAGGCTTGTTCTGGCGGAGCTTGGGGAGGTGAGACATCGGGTTTGATATGGATTTCTGGCCATGGGAGTTCCGATGGGTTGTGGGTTTGGCATGAGACTTCTGAATATGCTTTGAAAGCTGTGAAAGAATCAGCCATGGAAGTTTTGAAAGCTTCCTCTCCTTCTTTAAAGCTTTGATAGCAGCCATGATGTTCTTCTCTAACAGAAGAAGAAGAAGACAGATGCAAGCAATTCAAGTTAATTGGGTTGAAGAATATTTGAAGATATTAGCTCAGGCAGAGAGGCAGAGCAACAGAACAGAGCATTGGAAGATTTATGCTTGAGCTTGTTAAACGATTGTGATGATTCATACGACCTGTAGTCTAGACTTAGATCATTTAGAAGCTATATATATGAACACGTGTAATGTAGTGATTGGTTGTAGAGGTTGAATCCGTATAGTATGGAGTTAGTTATTTTCATTCTATGGTTAGTTCAGGTAGATATACTTATTGTACATTCAGTTTCATAATTAATGCAATTAAGAAGGTTCTCTTCCAATTTCTTCTCTCTAGCTTGTTGTCTTCTTCCCTCTCTCCTAGCTCTCTGTTTTCTTATAAGGTCTGGAGTGGCTGATCATTTTGTGATAGTGGAAACCATCAAAAGATGATTTTGAATGATCATTTTTCGTAACAGGTGATCGAAGCAAACCCAGCAAATTTTTATTGAAAACTGAAAAGGGTTGAAAGAGAGAGAAAATTATGTAGCGTATTTCTAACCTTAGGATTTGTTGCTTGTCACGTGTCCTTCATTGGTGTGAAAACATGAGAGAACTGGAAATATTATAACGGGGGGCGCGCCCAAAAAAGATAAGAAGCAAAAGCTGCCTTCATTTTTTGCACCTTGTCATTTTCACAATAGGCCGCACCCTGACCAGAGTCACAATAGTTGAGAGGTCCCTTTTTTTTTTTTTTTTCGGTAAACATGGAGAGGTCTTTTGAGTCTCCCCAATAGCATTTCGCCATATCAGATTTTTTTAAGCTAACCAACGCACCCTTTGTAACACTTTTTCTTTTTGAGATAGCACCCTTTGTAACTTTGAAACCTTGGTAGCGATATAGAGTTTCAATAAGGTCCGGTGTAAAACAATAAGTTTACACCCACTAATAGCATTCTGCCATATCAGATTTTCTTAAGCCAATCAATACACACATTCACACACAATTCTATTCTTTATTCAAAAGAAAGAAAAAAAGAAAGAAAGAAAGAATATATTCTACAAATAAAATAAAAACAAAAACTTAAAATTGGACTAACGCTATAATCCCCTCTCAAGTTGCTACGGAGGCTCTTAAAATTGGACTAACGCTATAATCCCCTCTCAGTTGTACCACCAGTGGGTGTGGTACAACTGGTAGGTGACTGCTGAGACTTCACCACATTCCAAGTTTGAGTTCTCATGAGGACTGTAATTACAATTTCTGGAAGTCCCAAAAACCAATAGAGCCTGGGGTGTGTGTGGGTTCGGAGTTTCCAAGCTCTAGTTCGAGCTGGTGGTACCCATGGGCTTACCCAACTGTACCATGGGGCGTGGGACAATGACTGCTACACGCAAGTCCCATTTTTTTTGGTTTCTCAAAAAAAAAAAAAAAACAATTAATAGCACTTTTATATATATATATATATATATATAAAAGCAAAAGACTTTTCCTGCTATTAAGGCCCACGTAGGAAAAAAACCACTTAAAATTATATCACGTTTACAATCAAAACACCAAAAATCACCGTATTTCGCTAAAACACTGCACATCTAAAAAGTAAAAACTCGATTTTTACATTGTTTGAAGATTCTTTCAAAGCAAACGTGTGTTTAAAAACCTAACTTAAAACCATCCGTGGTACCAGATAAAAAAAAAAGAAAAAAAAAAGCCATCTGTGGTACCAATACGATCAAAACAGAACAACAACCATAAAACTCTTTCTGATATGTACTAAACTGCCATTTTCAGTTTCCAACATCTCTTTGGTCTATGCTTGCCGACGACATTTACCTAACCCAATCAATTTCAAAGGTCAGAATAAGTTTTTTTCCTTTCTTCTTCAGTCAAGGTATCTCCTGTATTTTTAATTCCTTTTATTCCTGTTCTTTTCTATAATAAAATTTATAATTTACTTTTGTTTGTTCAGGGAATAGAAACAATTAAATAGGAAAGTTGATTGAAGATGTATCAGTTCTTGTTTTTAATAATTCATGGGTATATATATATATATATATATATTAATATGGGCATGTTGTTCCTTTGGTAAAGGTTACCGTGTAAATTTTTAAGGATTTCTTTGTTTTTGGGCATCGATAGAGATTACTGATATAGATGCTCTTATGCTATGAGCGCATCAACTTTTATATGTTTATCCAAGTCAATGATATGGACATGCAACACCATGATAAAGATAAAATAATCATGGCCTTTTATGAATCAAATTCTAATTCAATAAAAAACAATATATCATGATGATGTGCTAAAATCGTCAGTGAGTTGTAGGCTCCAAGTCGCTCTAATGGGTACCTATGAATAAGAACAAAGGGACAAACAGAAGGCATCGATGTGGTACTGACCGAAAACCTTCCGAAGGTCAAGTTAGTAAATGAGAAGTCTCTATGAACTCCATAGTGAAAGAGCTAGAAAGTTTCTGCGTACCTGAGAAAAGAGGAGGTCTAGTGCTTATATAGTAGTGAATGGTGAATCGAGATCCCTTTGAAGTAGAGATCTTTCCTTACTGGGAGGGTTTGGTACTTTAGGGTTTCCAAGATTTTAGGGTGCCTTTCCATATGAGAGAAATATAGGCATTATTTTATTTGTCTTCCAAGATGTTTCCATGCATAGGCATCTGTGGAGACCAAGTTAAACCATGCTGGACCTGTCGGCTTCTTCACCCTGTCAGCCACTTGCTTCATCTGGAGGTTCCCCGTTGGCTTCTGGAGGCGCCCGTCGGGTATCCTAGCGAGGTTGTCGCTCACATTGTTGCTACTTTCGGTCCTCCGTTTATGCCCATGCAACTGATGAGTTCGTAAGCACTGTTAACTTCCTTGTGTGACGTATTAAATCTTTTTGCGTAAGCACCGTCAACTTCCTTGTGTGATGTATTAAATCTTTTTGCGAGAATACCCTTATCAACTGCCCCCTATTCCGTGGTCCCTTCGGCTTTAGCTGACGGGCCACAGATTATATGAGCATTTATGACCATTACTAGGTTCTATTGGAGCCTGTGTCATTAAATGGCATAGGTAGCTCTTCGTAAATATGCGAGGTGACACATGGCACTTGTTAGTTGGCCTTATTTCTAATCATAAGCATCGCTTCGTATATCATGCCTCTTCTCTCTATAAATAGTTCTTCCCTCTCTAGTCATTTTTTTTACTTTACTTTATTCTTCATCCTTTGAGAGCTTTGAGACCAGAGTATACACGCCAACCTGTCTTTCACAAGCACCCGTTGCCTGTGCCTCCATCAGTCTCGCCAATCCCGTCACTTTTACAGAGCTGTCTATTTATCCTGTAAGTCTTCTTCTCCTCTTTTGATTTCTTTTTATTTATATCTTTTCTAGCTAGTCGTCACCTCTATAGTGACCCATCAAAGAGGTTTTTAGAATACCTCCGTNGGCCGCACCCTGACCAGAGTCACAATAGTTGAGAGGTCCCTTTTTTTTTTTTTTTTTCGTAAACATGGAGAGGTCTTTTGAGTCTCCCCAATAGCATTTCGCCATATCAGATTTTTTTAAGCTAACCAACGCACCCTTGTAACACTTTTTCTTTTTGAGATAGCACCCTTTGTAACTTTGAAACCTTGGTAGCGATATAGAGTTTCAATAAGGTCCGGTGTAAAACAATAAGTTTTACACCCACTAATAGCATTCTGCATATCAGATTTTCTTAAGCCATCAATACACACATTCACACACAATTCTATTCTTTATTCAAAAGAAGAAAAAAAAGAAAGAAAGAAAGAAATATATTCTACAAATAAAATAAAAAACAAAACTTAAAATTGGACTAACGCTATAATCCCCTCTCAGTTGCTACGGAGGCCTTAAAATTGGACTAACGCTATAATCCCCTCTCAGTTGTACCACCAGTGGGTGTGGTACAACTATAGGTGACTGCTGAGACTTCACCATTCCAAGTTTGAGTTCTCATGAGGACTGTAATTACAATTTCTGGAAGTCCCAAAACCAATAGAGCCTGGGGTGTGTGTGGGTTCAGAGTTTCCAAGCTCTAGTTCGAGCTGGTGTACCCATGGGCTTACCCAACTGTACCATGGGCGTGGGACAATGACTGCTACACGCAAGTCCCATTTTTTTGGTTTCTCAAAAAAAAAAAAACAATTAATAGCACTTTTATATATATATATATATATATATAAAAGCAAAAGACTTTCCTGCTATTAAGGCCCACGTAGGAAAAACCACTTAAAATATTATTCACGTTTACAATCAAAACACCCAAAAATCACCGTATTTCGCTAAAACACTGCACATCTAAAAAGTAAAAACTCGATTTTTACATTGTTTGAAGATTCTTTCAAAGCAAACGTGTGTTTAAAAACCTAACTTAAAACCATCCGTGGTACCAGATAAAAAAAAAAGAAAAAAAAAAGCCATCTGTGGTACCAATACGATCAAAACAGAACAACAACCATAAAACTCTTTCTGATATGTACTAAACTGCCATTTTCAGTTTCCAACAAGCCACACTTAAGAGAAAAAATAACATCAAGGATGACCCTTTCGCCGAAGAAAGGGACGGGTCCACTTATGGGGGAGCAACAACAGAAGGCTTCATCGCCCCCTCCTTCCCCTCATCATAGAGCCAAGAAGGGTTTGATGATCGGGAAAGCACCCGTCGCTCCCAGCCCCATCCAGAGGTTGGTTACTCACAAGGATTACGCTGTTGAGATGGTCACCTCAATCATCAAAGAGACAGACATAGATCCTTGTGGTGAACACTCTTCGGAGGACTTGGGGGCCTCTGGTCTATATAACTTGTCAAGGGTATGTCCTTATCACTTACATTATACATCAAAAAATTCTCTTGATTTTTGTTGTCATGCTTTGTTTCAAGCGTTGGTGCGTATGAAGGTCCTTCAGGATAGGTGTGTGGCCAATAAGAGGGTGATCTATCGGTTCCATAAACATCAGGAGATCGAGAACAAGGAGTGAGCATAGTACTCAGAGGCCATCCGTACCTTTAATTAGGAGTTGACGGCCAAAACTAATCCACTTGCGGAGGAGACCCGTTGGCTTGAGGAGGCGGAGAAAGCGAAGACCAACTTGGCGATGAAGCTGGTTGCTTTTTGTGAGTAAATGGAGAAAGCCAAAGCTGACACCATGGCGGAGTTCTAGATTTCTCAATCTTTCTTTGATGCCTGTGGCATTGACTGTGGTGACGAGTTCAAGGATTGCTTAAAGCAGGTGAAAGCTGCTTATCCCAATCTCAACTTGTCCTAGATCGTAATAGGTGACACAGTCTCGCCAATGCCTGGAGGAGATAACACTGTCAGCGATGAGACCGTTGACTCCATTCACACGGTTAAGCAAGAGGTGAAGGACACTGACGGCATGGTCATCGGCCAACCTGCCTTGATGGTCCTAATGCTGTTGTAGTCTCGTCCGCTAAGAACCCGACCACTGTTGAAGGTCTACCCACCGTGAACCCAGCCGCTCTTATGCCTCTCGGTCCTGATTTTTTCCTCTTTTGTGTTTATGTTTTTGTAGGATTATTTGTAAGACAGTAATAATGGCCCATTCTTTTAGGGTTTTTATGTAAAAAAATTTACTCGTTTGGGCTACATCTATTGTTTTTATCTATTGCCTATACTTGTTCTATTTCGTCTCCGTGTGTATGCCTTTATTGTATTGGTACCATTGACGTTCTATTCTATCTGTCTACCCCATAGGTAGGGCTTAATGTAATTTTGGGACCATGTACCTGTCGGCATCCTTGGTCCTTCATCCACCATGAAGGTAGGACTTAGTAGAATTTCTAAGACTAGGTACCTACCGGTATCCTTGGTCGTCCCCCCCGTAGGTAGGACATAGTAAAAAAAAAAATTTAAAACTAGGTACCCATTGGTATCCTTGGTCGTTCGTCCCCTCGTAGGTAGGACTTAGTAAAAAAATTTTAAGACCAGGTACCTATCGGTATTCTTAGTCGTCCGTCCACCCCATAGGTAGGATGTAGTAAAATTTCTAAAACTAGGTACTTGTCAGTATCCTTGGTCGTTCGTCCACCCCATAGGTAGAATTTGGTAAAATTTCTAAGACTAAGTACCCATCGATAACTTTGGTCGTCCGTCCACCCCGTAGGTAGGACTTAGTATGGTTTAGATGGTCCACTGAAGGGTAGAGAGTAGAGCAATGTTTCTGATAATGCATCCAAGTCTTATTAATAATAGAAAGAGCTAAAAAGAAACTCAACATCCTTAGAGTCTTAACATCTTTTGACATTCCACTTTCGATATAAAAATGGAAAAACAAAAAGAAAGTGATAAAATAAGCTACATTGGACAACTGCTGGTAGTACTTCTTCAAGTGCTCGGTGTCCCACGGATGATGGAGTCTCTACCCATCAAGGGTTTCCAAGTAGTAAGTCCCCTTCCTGTGGCAGTTGGTGAACTTGTAGGGTCCCTTCTAATTAAGGCCCAGCTTGCCCTGTGAGGGATCTCTGGTGGCCGTTGTCACCTTCCTTAGAACCAGGTCCCCGACTTGAAAATTTCGAGACTTGACCTTGGTGTTGTAGTGCTTTGCCATAAGGTGCTGATAACGAGTCATCCTCTGTTCTGCCATTGCTCTGACTTCGTCAAGAAGATCTAACTATAGGCGCATCCCTTCTCCGTTCCTTCCTTTGTCATGGTGGAATAATCGATAGCTGGTCAGTCCCACTTTTGCTAGGACGACGGCTTCATATCTGTGTAGGACACAGAAAGGTGTCTCCCTTATAGATGTGTGAATCGTTGTCCTATATGCCCATAGGACCCCGGGTAACTTATTTGGCTATATGCCCTTTGCCTCCTCTAACTGAGTCTTGATAATCTTGAGCAGGGATTGATTTATGACTTCAACCTGTCTGTTGGCTTGGGGGTGAGCGAGAGAGGAGTAGTGGTTCTTGATCCCCAACTATTGGCAAAAATATCTAAATGCATCATTGTCGAATTGCTTTCCATTGTTAGAGACGAGGACCCTGGGGATTCTGAAGTGGCAAATGATACTTTTCTAGACGACGCTGCGGACATTTTTCTTTGTGATCGTGGTCAATGGTTCTGCCTCAACCAATTTGGTAAAGTAGTCAATCCCTACAATGAGGAACTTGAGTTGCCACATGGCGATGGGGAAAGACCCAACTATGTCTAATCCCTATTGGGAGAAAGGCCAGGGGGTGTTCATTGGTGTAAGTTCCTTAGGTGGTTGTCGTATGATGTTGCTGAAGTATTGGCACTTGTCACATGCCTTTACATAGGACGATGCGTGTTTCTGCATGGTGGACCAGTAGTATCCAGCCCGTATCAGCTTATGAACCAATAAGCGTGCCCTCAAATGGTTCCCACATATTCCTTTGTGTACTTCTCTCATGACATAGTTTGCTTCGTTAGGGATCAAGCACCTCAGATACAGACAGGAAAAACCCCTTTGTAAAGGACGTCTTTCATCATGACGAAACATGAAGATTGTACTTTCAGTCTACGGGAAGCATTGCGATCTTCTAGCAATGTCCCATTCCTGAGGTAGAATATGATTAGCGTCGTCCAGTCAATTCCTAGGGGGATAACCTGTACTTCCACTTTGTCCATGGTAGGAGAATATTGGATAATGGATAGTACCTGACTGGTGACGTCCATATACTCAACGGATGCAGCTTTGGTTAAACGGTCTGCTTGCATATTCTCTTCCCTTAGGATTTGTACGAACTTAGTAGAGAATTCCTCCCTCATCTTGCTTTTAACCATGCTCAAGTATTCTTTCACCTGTTCTCATTTTGCTTCGTAGTCGCCATTGATGTGTCCGACCACAACTTGTGAATCACAGTGTATGATAGCTGACTCAACTCCTGCTGCTTTAGCTAAGTTGAGGCCCAAGAGGACTGCTTTGTATTCTACCTAATTGTTGGTCATTAAGAACTAGGGACGAACCGTACATTCTATTGTATCTCATTCCAGCGACCGTAGCAGGACCCCAGCTCCTCCGGCTCGTTAGTTAGACGAACTTCTGTCCATATCATCCATGCCATCGATTTCTCCTCTTCGTCTTTTTCTATCGTGAATTCGACAATGAAACCAGCCAAAGCATGCACTTTGATTTCGGTCCTCGGTCAGTATTGGATTTCGAACTAGCCATGCTCAATCGCCCATAGATCCAGTCGCCATGCTGCCTCTGGGTTATTCATCGTCTTTCGCAATGGCTTATTTGTTTGGACTACTATAGTGTGTGCTTGGAAGTATGACTTGAGTTTCTGGGTAGCTGTGATCAGTGCGAAGGCCAGCTTCTCCATTGAGGGATATCTCCCCTCAGCTCCCCAAAGTTCCCGGCTAGTATAGTACATGGGTAACTACACTCAATCTTCCTCATGTATAAAAGTAGAACTGACGATTGTTGGGGATACAACTAAGTAGAGAGAGAGCTCTCCACCAGGCTTGGATGAATTGAGCAATGGTGGGGACGCGAGGTACGCCTTCAGTTCTTTAAATGCCCCCTAACACTCGTCGGTCCACTCAAAAACCTTCCTTAGCACCTTGAAGAAGGGTAGACATATATCCGTTGCCCTAGAGACGAAACGGTTAAGGGTTGCAACCTTGCCATTCAAGCTTTGCACCTCTTTGATGTTCTTCAGAGAAGCCATCTCCATTATAGCTCGAATCTTGTTGGGATTAGCTTCCACCCCAAGCTGTGACACCATGAAGCCTAGGAACTTCCTTGACGCCATACCGAACACACACTTACTGGGGTTAAGCTTCATATCATAGAGGCAAAGGGTATCGAATGTTTCCCAAAGGTTGTCTAAATGGCTGACTTCCCGTGTGCACTTTACAAGCATGTCGTCTATGTATACTTCTACATTTCACCCAATCTACCATGTGAGCAACTTGTTCACAAGCCTTTGGTACGTCGCCTCTGCGTTCTTTAATCCAAAAGGCATGACTTTGTAGCAGAAGAGTCCTTGGCTTGTGACAAATGAGGTTTTCTCTTGGTCTACTTCATCCAACCTGATCTGATTATGTCCGGAGAAGGCATCCATGAAACTTAGCAACTGGTGGCTAGCCATAAAGTCCACGAGGAGGTCGATGCGTAGGAGTGGATAGCTATCCTTTGAGCATGTTTTGTTTAGGTCGATGAAGTCCACGTACATTCTCCACTTGTTGTTTGCTTTTTTGACTATGACCACATTGGCCAACCATTCAGGTTAGTAGACTTCACTAATGAAATCTGCCTCTAACAGTTCACATATTTCTTCGGCTATGGCTTTGTCCATTTCTTGGGCGAATACCCTTTTCTTCTACCGAACTGAGGGATAGGACTGGCATACGTTGAGCTTGTGTACCATGGTACTGAGGCTAATCCCTGGCATGTCCTCGTGACTCCAAGCGAAGATGTCTCGATTGTTCTTTAGGAAGAAGGCAAGCTCTTTACGAACCGAAGGGTCGGCTTATGTGTCTATATGTGTGGTTCAGCCTAGGATGTTATTGTCCAAGGAGACTTCCTCTAGGTCTTTTGTGGGCTTTACTGTTATCCTCCTCTCTTTGATATTCATTGCCTATAGATGATCATCCATTTCCAGCATGGAGACCTAACATTCACTGGCGGCCATTTAGTCCCCTCGTGCCTCTCCTATCCCGTACTTCGTTGGGAACTTTACCAGCAGGTGGTATGTGGACATAGCCGCCCTCCATGCATTAAGCGTGGGTCGACCAATGATGGAATTGTAGGCAGAGAAGTAATCAACCACATGGAACTGACCTCCCTAGTGAGTTGCTGAGGGTATGTCCCAATGGTTACCGACAAGGTGATGATCCCTACGGGGAAGACCTTGGTGCCACCAAAACCTACTAACAGTGCGTCTAATGGTAGAAGGCATTCTCTGTCAATACTCATCTGCTAGAACATTGGGTAGTAGAGGATATCTACCGAGCTCCCGTTATCTACTAGAACTTGTCGGGTATTGAAATCTGCAATTGATAGGCTGATAACCAAGGCGTCGTCATGGGGGTGGTGTAGTCACCTAGCGTCATCTTCTATGAAGCTGATGACAGGGTTGTCAACCCTCACTTCCTTAGGAGGGAGTCTGGAGATTTGGACGCTTTGCACTATACGTAAATATGTCTTCCTTGCTTTTTAGATAACCCTGCCAGAGTGTTTCCTCCTACGATTATCCTTATCTGTCCTAGCAGGGCTTTGGGCCTTTCTTTAGCCCGTCGGTTGGGCTTGGGGTCCCTTGGCAGGTTTTCACCACCCCTGATGAATTGCTGGAACTTCCCCTACTTGATGAGGTTTTCAATATGCTGCTTGAGGTTATAACACTTGGAGGTGTCATGCCCATGGTCCCGGTGGATGCAACAATACTTGTTCCGGGGCTTTTTGCTTGGATCGCCTTTTAGCTTATCTAGCCATGTCAGTGCCACGTCGTCCTTTATCTGTATGAGGACTTATTCCAGTAGGGTATTCAAAGGGGTGAAGTTTACTGTCCTCCCTGATGGGGGTTTTGATCTCCTGTCTTCCCTTCGCTCATTCGTCTAGGCTACTTTCTTGCTTTTGTCTGGATGAAGGTCATCTCGCCTCTGTCTCTTCCTTGGCCCGTCCCTCCAGGCTATCATCGTGTCTTCGGTGTTCATGTATTTCGTGGCTTTGTACTACGTTTCAGCCATCGTTTTTGGGTCATTTGTGTAAAGGGAGAAGAGAAATTCCCCCTGCCATAACCCACAGGTGAAGGCAGTGACAAGGACTTTGTTGTCGACTTCGTCAATTAAGAGGGCCTCCTTGTTGAAACGGGTTACGTATAACCTTAGGCTTTCATCTTCTTGCTGTGTAATGCTTAATATGGCCGCTAAGGACTTTTTGTGTCTTTGTCCCCTATGAAGTGCGTGACAAAGTGTCCATTCAACTCTTTGAAGGTTGAGATAGTGTTCGAGATAAGTTTGCTGAACCATACCCTTACTGGCCCCTTTAGTGTGGTAGGGAAGGCCCTGCACATAATCTCGTCTAGAACTCCTTGCAAGTGTATGAGGGTTTTGAACGACTCTAGATAGTCGAGCAGGTCCCTTAATCCATCATATGCCTCTACTTGTGGTATCCGAAACTTCGCTAGGAGAAGGAAGGACGTCACCTCAACGGTGAAGGGGGGCATTCAACATCATATCCATTTTCTCCTTCATCATCTGCATGTCTTAGGCCATGCGCATCATACTGACTTCTGTCTTAGAGGGATGGCTAGTATCCTCCAAAAGGGTGTAATCACATCAATAATCATGAAAATCAGCTTGCCAAGGAAGGGTGTAAGCTTAGTTGGACATGTGTCCCCTTCTAATATGATTTGACAAGTTGAAAGTGATGATAGTAGGTCTCAACTATCAGCTTAGTTGTGCTAAAACTTGAATTGTGGCTGGTCTAACCATTTTAGTTACTCAAGTGGGCTTTGGTTGCTGAGATTAGCACATGGGCTGGGCTGTCTTGGGTGGGCCTTGTTGTTAGGCTTCTTCGGGCTTGTTCATCCCTACAAAATGAATAGTTTTGTCATGGGTAATATACATGGGCTTTTGTAGTTAAAGTTTCTTATAGAAGAAATAAGCATAGTTCCCATAAATTTTGTAGAAGACATAGTTTTGAAATATGGGTAATATGTCATAGGTAATTTATGTTTCCCATGAGTTAGGGAATTTAGTATATCAAAATATGTTTTTGCTAAAGAATAGTTTTAGGCTTTGAGCATAATATAATTTTTTTGCCAAATAATATTTGGGCCTTAGTAGAATAATTGTTTGCCCAATAGTTTTTGGTTTTTTTTATAGAAGGTGCCAAAATAGTATTGGGCTTTTTGTAAAAGTTACCAAAATAATATTGGGCTTTTTGTAAAATGTTGCCAAAATAGTATTTAAGCTTGTAGGGACTCAACTTGGATTGGACCCCAGAGTATGAATGGGTTTTCAGCCCAACAAGCCCAAACAATAAATTTTTAGAGCATGGGTACAAGAACTGGTACTGTTTTACAGGAAAGGTTATATTCGTTGAGTAACAAGGGATATGTTAGGTTGATTGTATGAGAAAAACTCTCCTCAGCTAGGTTTCAGTAAGCCTCTCTTCTCCATGGAATCTTCCTCCCTTTTTCTTTTTTTCTCCCCCTTTTAATATCATCCGTTTCTATGTTATATACTCCGTTCTATCCTCCATTTCCATCGTACACATGTAGTTCTTATCTTAGGAGCTCATTTCTGTCCCATCCAGCACCTACCGGAACCTTTGCTCAGTGGCTATAAAGCTGCTTAGTTACTGTTCAGGTATCACCTCCACATTAATGCGGCCAGAAGGTTAGCTGGAAAGCATTTAATGTGGAGGTGATGGCCTTGGAAGATATTTGCTACCTTCCCCGACTCCTCCTTAGGTTTATACCCAATTTTCAGTTCAGATACAACTTTGCAGAGTCTCCTGAATAAAATGAAAGTTACATTCACCTCGGACTTTGGTGTCCTCGGACGTGCGTTATGCCGCTGTATACAATATCCACCCCTTTCTCCTATATTATCCCTTTAATAATAATAATTTTTTTACACTATCCTCAGATAACTAAGCGTCCTCGGATTTGGCCGTTGGGCCCTGAGCCCACTTCTGAGGATTCCTATATCTTTTTAACTAACAGGCCTCACAATAGCGCCTCAAAATCTCACTTTTTGTCACCTCGGGAAAAAGGGAGATTTTGATATCCAGCCTTCATTTATTTCGTAGGTTTCCCCGCTTTCAGAATGTCCTTTTGCTTGCCAAAGGCACGCTCTTGACGTTTTGGCGTCAGGAGCATGCCATTATTAAATGATGACTGCTCTGTTGTCCCACACATTCAATGACCTGATGCAAATCTAACGGTGGGGGATCCTTTGCATTTATGGGCGGGATTTTTCCCGCTCCCACTTTCTGTGCCCTTATAAAGTGCATTTCAAATCAAATATCTCTTCAGTTACAAATTACACCGTCTCAGCACATATTCATTGAATCTGTCTCTCTCTCATTACTCCACGCTCTCATAAATACTAAGAGCCCGTCCGAGGAGCTTATTTTCCAAACCTGTAAGTTTCCTTAACCCTCCCCAGTTTTCCATCTTCTGCGTCAGTTTTTCTTTACTACTGTTAGAAAATGGGTAGATTTAAGTATCTAGTTGATTCCGAGGAGCAAATAGAATCATTTAGGGCTAAGTATAGGATTCCCCCAACAGTGGGTATGAGATACGCTTCCCTACAAACTTGGTTACACGATAGAAAAACGGGGGAAGTAGTCATCTCTATGATAGCTTTTATCGAGGGAGGGATGACTATCCCAATGGGTAGTCTGACGAGAAGTTACCTCAGGTTCTTCAAATTATCTCCCACACAGTGCGCTTCGAATATGTTCAGGGTGCTTGGGAGTATAGAGGCTCTAAATGCCTCGTACAATTTAGGTCTGACCCATCACGATGTGAACTGGGTATATAACCTCAATCATTTGAAGGATCAGGGATATTACCTTAAGTCTAGGTACCCTGCAGTAAGATTGATCCAGTGCCTCCCTACCTCAAACAAGGGTTTAAAAGATGATTTCCTTATTTTCTCTGGGGAGTGGCATGATGGTTTGCCTTGTCTGACGGAAGAGGGACAACCAGGTGGGGTTCCTAGGATGTACGCCCCTTATAAGTCAGATTAAATTTTTAATTGAAGCTATTTTTATTTCTGACAAAAATTTCCTTTCATGTTTTAATGATTTTGCAGACAAGCGCGCCACTAGACGTAATTTCAGGCTGATCAATAGGGAGAGCTTAGACAGAATCCTACGATCCAAGGTGTATGTGAATCCCTCCGACGACCAATTAAGAGCAGCACATTTAATACTCAAGTACGACCTCGTTTCAAAAGCCTTTCAGGTTCCCAAGTACGTGATAAAGGCAAAAGATCCTCGGCTCCACCGTATCAGTGTAGCCTTTGAGGGATTTATTGTTCCTAAGGGCACCCCCATTCCTGAAGGTGTACCCTTCACTGAACCATCGCCTAAGGCCATTCCCTCTATAGGAGCTTCATCATCACGCTTTGTTCCCCAAAAAGTGAGAGAGGGAGAAGCCAGAGGAGCTTGAAAGAAGAAACTTCGGGAGGACTTGTAGAGTTGTCTGATTTCGTCGACGAATTTGAAGTTTTTAACCAACCTCAATCTCCTAAGGTGACCTCCGAGAAAATGGGTATCCAAAGGAGAAGCCAGAGGAGCTTGAAAGACGTAATCGAAGGCCAGCCTGGCAGGGTGGTGGAAAAGTAAGTTCAGCCCAACCCCCCACCTCTCCTTCCTTTGCATCCTCAGTCACCCCAACCGACTGTGACCGAGCCCAGCGATCCAAAGAGGAGGAGAGAACCAAAGGGTAAAGAAGTGATGGACGCAGGGAGGACTCACACTACCCGTGAGGGTGAGGACCAAAGAGCTGCTAAGCAGCAGAAAATAAGCCATGGGTCACAGCGAGGGGTGGATAAGACAACCACTCAGTCCTCGGAACTTGGGGCCGGGCTCCCAGCCCCTATGCTCGATGAGAAACCTCTGAGGGAGGATGCTTCAATCAGGGACTTTAGTGATAGACTTGGGTGCCGAGTCGCCTCAGCACTAGAGGAAACACTTCTTTTTTCCAAGGACATGGCTGAGCTGAGAGCGATCAAGAGAAACGAGGTCTTTCAATATACCAAAAGATATTTGGGCATAGTATGACACTTTTACCGTTATATTTTTATTGTTGTTTTTTTTTTTTTATTATACACATTTTTCTGTTATGTATTTTTAATTCCTTTTTCTCTAGGTCGCTTAAGCCACCTTCAAGCTGGAGGAGATAGCTGAATCCTGCCACCAGCAAATAGACGAGGAGAGGAAGAAAAGGATAGCAGCTGTGCGCACACTGAATGCTTCTGAGCAAAACATTGTGCAACTGAAGAAGAGGTTAACAGTCGAAGAAAGTGCTTGGAAGAGTGCTGACTCAGCTCTGGAGGGGTTCCAAAGACAGGCCGAGGACCAAAGGCAGCTTCTGCGTGACGCTAATGCCCAACTAGCAACCTCTAAGGAACAGGTGCTAGCTCTGCAGAAACAACTGGAGGAAGTCCAGAAGCTCAAAGATCAGGCTGAGAAAGCCAAAGCCGAGGCTGAAAAAGAAAGAGACATCGCTGAGCAGCATGGTTACAATGTGGGCGTCGCTGAGACAAAGGACACTTTCCGAGCTGAGGTGCCTGTTATGTGCCAGGAGTACTGTGCCTTGACCTGGCAAAGGGCTTTCAACCAAGCTAGAGTTGAATCCTCATCAGAGTTAAGGAAACCTGAAAATGTTTATCTCCCCCCGGCTATTCGGGCCTCCACTCCCTCTACTCCACAAGGGGAGGCATCCTCTACTGCTGCTGAGCCACCTAAGGAAGTTCAGACTCAAGCTCCTCCCTCGCTCAATCAGCAAGAGTAGCCACAAATGCCTGAAAAAGCAAAGGATCTATCCTCGGCTAAAGAAGTAGCAGGGCCCAAAAACGGAGCGGCCTCTGAAACTTTTGAACAGGCCTTAGCCTCAACCACCCTACCTGCTGGAGAAGCTCCTATGGCACAGGAAAAGGATGTTCCTCCTGAGGCAGCTGGCAAGGCCCCTCCACCCAAGCTCCAAATAAAGTTAACCAAATAGTTACTTGTAGTCAAATTCCTTTCAGTGTCCTTTTCATCTCATTTTTCCTTTTTTTTTTTTTTTTTTTTTTTAATTTTTTTTTAAAAATCCTTTTAAGGATGTTCCTGGTTGCAATGTGTAATTCTTTTTGAAAACTTATAAGAGATATTGGGGTTTCGTTTATCACTTATATAATTTCATGTATGATTGCTCTTCATTACTTACGTTTATTTATCTACTTTTCTTATGATCTCGGACTGTAAAAGGATGAAAGTTGACATTATAGGGAAGAATCATAACTTTATACACAATCATTGAGAACTCAAAACAGGCTATAATAGTGACCTCCACATCCTTATAAAGGCTCCCTGTAGCATTCATTAAAAAAGTATACGTATCTAGGATAGCACTTTTACATTTTATCCAGAGAGGTATTGACCCCCTTGAAACGCTTTAAGTGATGCTCATAGCATTTACTTCGATATGTATCTCTAGTCACACAAACCTCTTTTAGAAGACATAGATTCCAACTAAGTTTGATGTCTAAATAGTTTGTTATACCTTAACCCAAAAGTAATACTGAGGACCTAACATAGCTTAGTTTCGGTTTAACACTTCTATTTATAGTGTACTAATTTCCACTAAGTTGTGGTCCGAGGACCTGACATGACTTAGCTTCTGTTTAATACTTCCATTCATAGTGTACTAATTTTCACTAAGTTGTGGTCCGAGGACCTGACATGACTTAGCTTCTGTTTAATACTTCCATTCATAGTGTACTAATTTCCACTAAGTTGTGGTCCGAGGACCTGACATGACTTAGTTTCTGTTTAATACTTCCATTCATTTTAGAAGCACATATTGCGGGAGCAAGATAAATTATAAAGGAAAGTAAAGCACAACTTGTTAATAATAATACCTTCTCAGGTTGCTTACATTCCAGGGATGGAGTATGGTTTTTTCATCTAAATCTTCTAAATAGTAAGCCCCTATCCCCGCAACAGATGTAATACGATATGGCCCTTCCCAATTGGGCCCCAACTTTCCCCAGGCTGGGTTTTTGGTATTTCCCAAGACCTTCCTCAACACCAAGTCTCCCGGAGCTAACGGCCTTAGTCTGACGTTTGCATCATAACCCTGCTTCAGCTTGTGCTGGTAGTACGCTAATTGAACCATAGCTTTTTCTCGTCGCTCATCTATTAAGTCTAGACTTTTCCTTAACAGCTCATCATTCCCATCCGGGGTGAAATTACTAGTTTTCAGTGTTGGAAAGCCAGTTTCAATAGGGATCACGGCCTCAGCTCCATACGTCATTGAGAATGGGGTCTCCCCTGTTGATCGTCGGGGCGTCGTCCTATATGCCCAGAGAACATGCGGAAGTTCTTCCACCCATCTTCCCTTTGCATCATCCAACCTTTTCTTAAGTCCACCCACTATGACTTTGTTGACAGCCTCGGCCTGTCCATTTCCCTGTGGATAGGCTGGGGTGGAATACCTATTTTTTATCCCCAAGTCGGAACAATACCTTCTGAAAGCCTTGCTATCAAATTGCAGACCGTTGTCCGAGATGAGAGTTTGAGGAACCCCAAATCGAGTAATGATATTCCTTAATAGGAATCTTTTGACGTCAACATCCCTGATGTTAGCCAGAGGCTCAGCTTCAACCCACTTCGTGAAATAATCCGTGCCAACTAGCAGGTACTTCTTATTTCCTACTGCTCTAGGGAAAGGGCCAACGATATCCAAGCCCCACTGAGCGAAAGGCCAAGGACTAGAAAGAGGATTGAGAACTCCTCCAGGCTGATGAATATTTGGCGCGAACCTTTGGCATTGATCACATTTCCTTACATACTCCTGCGCTTCCTTTTGCATGCCTGGCCACCAGTATCCTTGGGTAATCGCCCTGTGAGACAAAGACCTTCCTCCAGTGTGACTACCACAAATTCCTTCATGTAGCTCTTCTAGAAGATCTTCCGACGCTTCAGGGCGTACACAGAGCAGATAAGGCCCAGAGTAAGAGCGTTTGTACAACTTCTTATCCTCGGATAGCCAAAAACGGGGAGCCTTCCTTCGAGCACTGAGACACAGACATTACCCTAGAAAGGCAAGATCTAGTTCTCCCTGAGGCAGCAAATATAACGTTTATCGTGCCCAAAGGAGGTCCCCTCGAAGCATCCCCCTGAAACGCCGAGCCTACGTGGCCTCCTCGGCCGCCGGAGTGATGCAAAAGTTGGGTTAACTTCCCCTCTTGCACCAACTGCTCTAAATGGTCCCACAGATTTTTACAATCTTCGGTGATATGTCCATGGTCTTGATGGTACTGGCAATAAAGGTTCCGATTACGCTTCGCAGGATCCCCCCGCCATCTTATTGGGCCACCTAAAGAACGGCTCGTCCTTTATCTTCTCCAGAACTCGCTGCATTGGCTCTCGGAACACGGCGCTAACCACCTGGGAGTTGGTAGGCCCTGACTGCCCCCCAAAGTCCCTCCGAGACCGGTTGTTATTATACCGGTCTGGCCTGAAATCCTTCCTCTCCTGAGTTATTGCCTTAGACTTTCCTCTGCCCTGCATCTGATCCTCCTCTACTCTTCTATATTTGTCTATCCAATCCATAAGCTAACACACACTAGTAACAGGCTTGCCAGTCAGAGACTTCCTCAGACCATGCTCGGTTGGAAGACCTTCCTTAAAAGTGTTCATAGCCACGTCATCGTGAGCTCCATCTACCTCGTTGAACATTTCCCAATATCTGTCCGAGTAGGCTTTTAGGGTTTCCCCCTCCCGCATAGACATGGATAGTAGCGACCCCAAGGGTTGAACAACCCTCCTACATGTAATAAAACGGACACCAAAGGCCTGGGTGAGCTTCTCAAAAGAGTCAATAGTATTAGTTCTTAGGCCATTAAACCATCTCATTGCCACTGGGCCCAGGCTAGACGGGAAAACCTTGCACATTAAGGCCTCATCCCTGGCATGAATAGCCATTCTCTGGCTGTAGTGGCTAACATGTTCTACTGGGTCTATTCGACCATTATAAATGGTGAACACAGGTTGGTGGAATCGCCGAGAAAGACTAGCGTCCTCAATATGTCGCGTGAAGGGCGACTTAGAGACCTGATTCAAAGCTTTGTTTAAGGCATCATTCCCCTGACCCTGGCGAGTCGGACTCTTATTCCTTCGCCCATGGTGGTACTCCTCCTCACATGAAAAAGATTCGCTAGGTGGAGTTCTCGACCTTCGCCTATAACTGGTGTCATCCGACTCCTCAGAGGAGTGCCCAGAGTGATGAGCCTTATGCCTTCGTCGCTCATGTCGCAATTCCCTCTTCAACTTGTTAATCTCACGCTGCAAATTTCCTCCGCTCTTTACAGGGGAAACATGGCCTTTCCCCCGAGAGCGGCTTCCATCTGTATGGGTTGTTCGTGTACTTCCCTCATAATCCCCCCTGTGTTCGTGGTCTACTAATGGATTACTGTACTGAGCGCCCCTAGACTCTGCTTGGTGCTGATTAGCATCCACCTGTTGCGGGCCCATCAATGGTTGCTGCGGTGCTCCTTCTTCCATCGCGAGTATCACACTTGCCTTTCCTTCTCAACAGATCAAGTTCTTCCCACAGACGGCGCCAATTGTAGGGACTCAACTTGGATTGGATCCCAGAGTATGAATGAGTTTTCAGCCCAACAAGCCCAAACAATAAATTTTTAGAGCATGGGTACAAGAACTGGTACTGTTTTACAGGAAAGGTTATATTCGTTGAGTAACAAGGGATATGTTAGGTTGATTGTATGAGAAAAATTCTCCTCAGCTAGGTTTCAGTAAGCCTCTCTTCTCCATGGAATCTTCCTCCCTTTTTCTTTTTTTCTCCCCCTTTTAATATCATCCGTTTCTATGTTATATACTCCGTTCTATCATCCATTTCCATCATACACGTGTAGTTCTCATCTTGGGAGCTCCTTTCTGTCCCATCCAGCACTTACCAGAACCTTTGCTCAGTGGCCATAAAGCTGCTTAGTTACTGTTCAGGTATCACCTCCACATTAATGCGGCCAGAGGGTTAGCTGGAAAGCATTTAATGTGGAGGTGATGGCCTTGGAAGATATTTGCTACCTTCCCTGACTCCTCCTTAGGTTTATACCTAATTTCCAGTTCAGATACAACTTTGCAGAGTCTCTTGAATAAAATGAAAGCTACATTCACCTCGGACTTTGGTGTCCTCGGACGTGCGTTATGTCGCTGTATACAATATCCACCCCTTTCTCCTATATTATCCCTTTAATAATAATAATTTTTTTACACTATCCTCGGATAACTAAGCGTCCTCGGATTGGGCCGTTAGGCCCTGAGCCCATTTCTGAGGATTCCTATATCTTTTTAACTAATAGGCCCCACAAAGCTTTTTGTAAATAGTTGTCAAAATAATATTGGGCTTTTGTAAGAGTTGCCAAAATAGTATTTGGGCTTTTTGTAAATAGTTGCCCAAAATAATATTGGGCTTTTGTAAATAGCTGCCAAAATTGTATTTGAGCTTTTTGTAAAGAATTTGAGATTTTGTAAAAATATTGCCATGTAGGAACGGGTTTTGTAAGAGTGCCATGTAGTAATGGACTTTAGGGTGCCATGTAGCAACGGGCTTTAGAGTGTCGTGCCGTGTAGCAATAGGTTTTAGGGTGTTGTATAACAACAAACTTAGTAAAGGTGTCATGTAGCAACAGACTTTAGGGTGTCATGTAACAATGGGCTTTAGGGTACCATGTAGCAATGGACTTAGTAAAGGTGACATGTAGCAACGGACTTTTAAGAATGTCATGTAGCAACATGCTTTATAAGAGAGTTTTGTTGGGCTTTTTGGGTTTTTCCCTCAAGGTAAATGAGTTTGGGCTTTTATAGAGATGACATAATTTTGTGGCTCAATTTTGGTAATGATATGATAAGTATTTGTGTGGGCCTAAGTTGGGTAATATGGAAAATATTTGTGAGGGCCCAAAATAATTTATGAGGCTTGTATGAGAAATATTTGTGAGAGCCCAAGTTGGGTAATAATATGGGGAATATTTGTGAGAGCCCAAGTTGGGTAATATATGGGAAATATTTGGATAATATGTTGGAAATATTTGTTGGGGCCCAAAATAGTTTATGGGCTTGTATGGGTATTTTAGTGGGTGGGCCAATGAAATTAGGACTTGAAAAATTGTACCTCAACACATCCAACATTTCATTTCTTATTTTTCACATAACAGTAAACAATATTAATTTATTTATTCGTCTCTCTCTCTCTCTCTCTCTCTCTCTCTCTCTCTCTCTCTCTCTCTCTCTCTCTCTCTCTCTCTCTCTCTCTCTCCAGCCTGCAACTCTTCCTTTGCTACCTAACAAAATAACCCACAACTCATACCAAAAACAATTAAACCACCACTACAAACCTAGCAAACCACCAAGCCTCACCACCATAGACCCAACAAACCACCAAGACCCATCACCATTCACCTAGTAAACCATCAAAAACCCATAGACCCAACAAACCCACCAAATCACCACCATTGCACACCCGACCATCACAAAAACTACCAAACCCACAAAATCAACCAAAACCAAAATCACATAGACCCAATTCTAATGACCCAATTACAAATTAATATGCAAATCCAAACCACAATCAACCATTGCCACTATTGTCGATCTACAACGTGGGGACTCGCTACCTCTGCATACTCAAACCAAGCTTATCCACCGTCGATCTAGACATGTGGTGAGGTCCTAGAGAGAGAGAGAGAGAGAGAGAGAGAGAGAGAGAGAGAGAGAGAGAGAAGAGAAAGGAGGAGAGAGAGAGAGAGAGAATGAGTGGAGAGAGAGACAATAAATTATATTAAATAATTCACTAAAACTTGCTATAGTGAATTTTTACGAGTAAGAATTCACTTTAGAAAAGTTGTAAAAAAATTAGTGTATAATGTAAATTACACCCTATAAGTTTTACTAAAATTCATTCCAGTCTTCTAATTTTATATTTGTTCAATTGAGTCTTCTAAGTTTTAAATTTATTCAACTCGGACTTTTCGTCCAATTCCTTAAAAATTGTTGTTAAGTATGAAATTAACAAATGAAAAAAATTTTGAATAAAAATTCTCAAATAAAATATTTATAAAATATTTGTATTGATTTTATATACTTTTTTCATGTGAGAAAAATATTTTTTTAATGGAAAATTTTTAACAAAATTTGATGGAAGGATTGAATTGGATAAATTTAAAATTTAGAGAACTCAATTGAACAAAAGTAAAATTAAAAGATTAAAATGAATTTCAATCAAACTTAGAAGTTTTGAATATATGGGTGTTGAAGCTTTTGGTGGTTGAGTACTATAAAATAACAATTTGGGGGGTTTAATTTGCACCCCTATATGCTAGTGTTCTACCAATCACAATACAAACCATATAATACACACACCATATGAAGCCAATCAAGAAACACACTGATTCTTTAAGGCCTCGTTTGGGAGGAGGAGATAGAATGGAATGAAATAATAATTTTAGAATATTCTTCAATTCCCTTGTTTGGGAGTTTTAATAGAGAGAATGGAAAACTCATTCCCTTGTTTGGGAGTTTAAGTGGGAGGGAATGGAATGGGTAGGAGGGAACACTCATTCCTCTCTATTCCCTTAAAATCTCAAATTTTCATTCCCCCCCGAAATTGGGAGGAATGGGAAGGAATGAAATTAGATTTAATGATTTTTTTTATTAAAACTCCCAAAATATCCCTATATATTCAACCATTTATTTTAAAATAGGGGTCAAGGTTACTTAATTCCATTCCATTCCATTATTTTCCATTCCTTTCCCTTACTTAAATACATTCTGTTCCATTTCATTCCTTTTCATTCTCTTATGATCATTCCATTTCATTCCCTTATGAACTCCCAAACGGAGCCTAACTGGACATGTCCTCTTAACTCTTCACTTCTTCTAGCAAAAACAAAAACAAAAACAAAAAACTCTTTCACTTCCCCTTTCAATTAAATGCACACTACTATACCTCTTTCTTTTGAAAATTATATATTAATGGATCAACGATTCCTCTACGAGGTCATGGACAAAAGCTCCTTCAGTGTCTGTAAATAAATAATTATTGCCAACTCTCTCTCTCTTTTTCTTTCTTTCATTTTTTTTTTCAAAATTTTATTTGGGATTTTGAGTTTGCGGTTTGTAATGTTTGAGGGGAGACAAACTTGGAGAAATTGGAAGCTTTAACTTTACTTGTTTTGGTCGGAGACTAAAGTCACTAAACCCAAGGAGAAAAAGCCACCGACCCCTAATTTATCAAACCCTTCTTCAGTATCTAAGAGGTACAAAATACAAATACTCCACTTCAGTATCTAAGAGGTACAACATACTAATACTCTATTTGTTCATTCTTTACTGTTGTTTGGTAATGGGTTTTTGATAATCAAACTAGACAGTGGTTTGTTTCTTTTCATTCGAACTGTTTACTGGTTGAAATTTTTATTGAGCCACACCGTTTTTGTAATTTATGATTTGGCTTTTGGTGAGCGATTTAAATATGTTACATGAGGATGTGATTAAGAAAATTAGTTGAATTGGATACTATTTAGACCCTAAGGCAAAGAGAGGTTGAGTAAATAATCTGGTTTTGTTTGGCAGATAGAAAGATCAATGAGGAAGAAGCTTAATCAATAAATCATTCCTCCATGCCACATGTAGTCGGAGCACAAACTCATGTATCTATATGGATTTGGTCACGTTCAAAATGCCAATGGAGGCAAAACTTTTTTGGGATTCGAAGTGCAAAGAGCTCAAGAGTAATTATATATTTTATTTTGAATCCATAGTGTTTGATAAAATGCTTGACAAAAAATTTATAATTTTTACTTGGTTGTATGATGTAGCAGCCTATATAATTGACACAAGTGAAACAAATTGACTTACCTACGGGTAAGTTATTATTTTTAAGTGAATATTTTTCTTTTAACTATTGAGGGGTTAATTATTATTTGGTACCAACGCTTTAAAATAATCACCACAATCTACACATATTCTATGTCCTACTAAATGATAGAAACTCAATTGTTAAAAAATAAGAACAAAGAAAGAAACAATGAGAACTGCAAAGGTACAAATTAAGAACTAAGTGGGCATAAAAAATTATGTGGTGCCTCCATTATTTGAAGGTTAGCCTAGAATCTATATAAACTCAAAAGGGTATTAAAAAAATTCTTAAATATATTATATTGATACACCTTTGTTAAAAATTTGTTAAATATATTGAATCATGTCTAGCTCAACCATCATTGAAACTACTTGCTTTATTTATTTATTGGTCAAGTATCATTTATGGCTGTCTGCAAGAGCCTCAACAATATCAAAGTGTATTTGTTGCTTTGCCTAGACATGAATCACTATGCAACCTTAGCACTGCTATAGTTAAAATATTGTTAAATATGCTTCATAAGATCAATGCCTTAGTTAGGCATTTTGTATGACAAGGGATAGGTTCAAGGAGTTTGATATGCATAATGTATTCTTGCAATTAATTGGTTTACGATCGACTGATGGTAGGCAACAAAATATGCATAAATGCTTTGAAGTTTCTACTATAATTGTAAGTGATTTTAGAAATGAAAATATCCACCATTTATGTTATAATATATGTACAAAAATTTCAAAAATCATTTTATATAAAAACTTATAGCATTATCCGTGCAACACGCATGCAACCTTCTAGTTCAAACAAAAGTAGATTTCTTTTAAAAAAGTACTGGGGGTAAGCCAAACTGCATTTTACTATATCATAAATTTTATTTTTTGGGTCAAGATGAAGACAACTCTGTTATGTTAATTTTTTAACACTTTTTAGACAAGGCCAGGGAATTTTTTTTCCAAATAACCTTAAATATCAAACAATTTCGTTAGTTGTCACGTTTCAAAACAATGTGGGAAACTAGCATCTCGAATGTCTAAAACTCAAGCTCAAAGATAAAACCCAAGTTTCTAAGTCTCGATTTGTTAGTGGTGGCATCTGATGTGAAAAAATATCCACGTGGAGCTCGAGTTTTTAAGACTCAAGTTTCACCATTTTATTTTTTCCTTCTTCTTCTACACATTCTTCTTCCTTGCATTTTATTTTTTCCTTCTTCTTCTTCGTTCTTTGACACTACAAATTTGAAGACCAGATCGTCCAATCGCCCACCCAGCGTTCAGTCGTCCAATCGACTAGATCAGCTCACCTAGTGTTCAATTGTCCAATCAACCAGATCGTCTCTTCGTTCTTCCTCTGTTCTTCGGAGCTCCAAATCGTGCCTCTTCAGATCTGTTCTTCCTCTGTTCTTCTTCAGATCTAATCTTTTTCAAGTACAAAAATTGGGTCTTAGAGACTCAATTTTGCTTTTTAAAACTTGAGTCTATAAGATTCAAGATCTATGTGGCATCATACTTCCAGCTCACCAAGTGGGAATTGAGTCTTTAAACCCTAAGTTTTAGACTAAAATCAAGTCTATAAAACTTGAGATGCTAGTTTGCAAAATTCTTTTAAACGCATGTTAACTTATGATATTCTTTCTCCTCACTATGCTAGTCTGCAAATTACCTCCAAAGCCCTCGGGAGCTTATTAGCATGGGCGGCTCCATGACCAGCCCAGGGGGTTCAAATGAACCCCCTGACTTGGTCCCAAAAGAAACATTACATATTATTATTATTTTTTTTTTATCTCTATAATAAAAATTTTGAACACCTTTACCTTAAATTTTTTGTTAAGCCCAATTGAAATAAGCTTGAATATGATCCTTAATTTTTATGTTTTTTTAGTTTGATAAGTGCTTTACACATTTTCAAGTCCAAGAAATATTTTTCTACACTTCAAAAGCAAAACTTTATTACAAGAGTATTATTTTTCTTAGTTTCACGCTTACTCTCTATTAGAAGTATGTGTGGTTAAATGATTAAATTTACCATATCCCAATAGTTTAAACTTTTAGGACAATTGGTAATTGAATACTCTCAACCATACTCCTAAGTGTGTTATTATTCTTATTTATTCTATATTTTTTTATTCAATTGATATAACTTATAAATATAATAATTTATTATTAATTTGTTAAAAATGTATGATCAGTTATTTAATTCTCTTTGTTTGTGTCCAATGATTGATGTCTTAACGAACTTTAAACTGTTAGTAACTTTTTAGACTATTGTATAACATAGTTGTATTGTATATAATGTGGAAGTTGCATATATAGAAAAAAAAAAAAAAAAAAAAAAAACATTCTCTCTNCAACTGTGGAGATTGAGTTGGATGCAAAGCTGGTATGAATTTGAGGATGCTAAAGGTACTAGCTCTATCCACATATCTAAAATAGATAGGAAAGATATGCTCATTTGGCCTTTATATAGTAGGGGAGTCTATAAAGTCGAAGGCAGATATCAGCTTTTAGCAGAAGGCAATCAACATAATACTCACACAAGTACTAATAGTGAAAGGATTTGGTAGAATTTATGGAGGTTGAAAATTCCATTTAGACTTATTAGTCTTCTACAGAAAATTCTGAATAATGCTCTTCCAATTAAATTGTCTCGAGAGAAGGAATATTGTCACAAATAAGGTGTGTGTCTTGTGATACTTAGAAGAAGAGGATTTAGATCATCTCTTCCTTCCCTACTCCTTTGCCATTATTTTAATATCAGACCTGTTGCACGTAAGCAGCAGGAGCAGGTGTCGGGGTCGGCTCCTAATGTGGCCCTTAAAGCCACACTTAAGAGAAAAAATAACATCAAGGATGACCCTTTCGCCGAAGAAAGGGACGGGTCCACTTATGGGGGAGCAACAACAGAAGGCTTCATCGCCCCCTCCTTCCCCTCATCATAGAGCCAAGAAGGGTTTGATGATCGGGAAAGCACCCGTCGCTCCCAGCCCCATCCAGAGGTTGGTTACTCACAAGGATTACGCTGTTGAGATGGTCACCTCAATCATCAAAGAGACAGACATAGATCCTTGTGGTGAACACTCTTCGGAGGACTTGGGGGCCTCTGGTCTATATAACTTGTCAAGGGTATGTCCTTATCACTTACCCTAGGGGTTGAGGTTGATCAAGCCAGGTTGAAATGCATAGTAACTTCTGCATCAGCTCGATTCCAACTTTACATAAAAGACACAACTTTGAGTAAGCCTAAACAAGACTAAACAACTTGTTTTGTTTATGGTTTGCCAACATTACACATTAGAGTTCTTCATACATAATTCATAAATCTTTAAAACCTAACAGATATATTAATTTAGAAAGGGCATTTAGACTTTAAATTGTAAAAAAGAATATAAAGGGACAATCTTTGGTTCTTCTTAATGCATAATTAAAGTACAAAGCATAATATAGCTTTCCTAATAATATCTTTTGGCTCAGCCTGCTTGGCTTCTTGTAAGACCGGCTGCCACTTTTTCAAGATTCCTATGTACTCAATAATGTGCCTTTACGCACACTACAATGAACTTAAATAAATAATAATTATGACTTAAAAAAAAAAAAAAAAGGCTCCTTCGTTGTGCTTTACTTTATATCTTTGTTTGATTTAGAACTCTAGTCTTTGGTTGCCTCATCTCAACGTAGAACTCAATCCAAAGACGTTAACTCCAGCCGGAGTTGTACAAAAATTATTTGAAAATTTTGAGGTTCTTGTAGTTGATGGTTCTCAATGAGTAAGAGCAGCATGAGCCTTGATTGCTAGTGTACACAAGTCATGGAGAGAGAGTGTTTGATGGGATCTAGAGAGTGGCATGAGGAAATAGATTTGGCCCAGCTTTAGCTCTTCGTTTTGGGGGATGAAGGGGATGTGGGAGTTGATGTACATGGATTCTGAGCTGCAGAGGAAGCAGCCAAGGTTCTGGGAGAGGATTTGTTCGGCTTTGATTGGGTGCTTCAACTCTTGGAGTGTTCCATCCAAGTGAATTATCTTGGCTGTGGATGGCCATTTAAGGGCTATCCCACCTTGGCTTATGTATTGAGAAGATGCACAGATGCCCATAACTTATATCCTGTGTGTGTGGAGAGAGAGAGAGAGAGAGTGTTGCTTTGAGTTTGAATGGAGGATGAGCTTGCGAATCTGTGGTTTATATAGGCAAAGAAAGCAATGTGAAAGATAATATATGACTTATGAGTCATGATTGACTGACTAAAAGATTTTTTGTTTTTTGATGGGGACAAAGAATATTATTTATATTGTTTAATCACCTAAATAGGAGTATTACGTGAAGATTATTATAACTTAATACATTTTGGTGTTGTTAACAAAAATATTCAAAATTTAAATTCTCTTATTCACATTCATTCATTCATTGATGTATATTAAGAAAAAAAATAGTACTACCAAATTTTAAAACTTTTCGTAAAAAATAAAGCAAAATTTAATCTGTGAGAGCTCAGAATTATGCCTTAGTTGATGAAAATATGATTAGATTTAAATAAATTAGAACATTTGTCATCATTAGGCTGTACAATTCTAAGATTTTTTTTTTTTTTTTTTGAGAAGCTGTACAATTCTAAGATAAGTTTACTAACAACTAGCTGAATGCCCATTCAATGCACATTTTTAGTCAATTTATAGAATATAATTTTATTAAAAAAAATTATTAATAGAATGATTGTGTAATAATTTATGTATCATCAATTGTCATATTAACGACAGTTTATGTAATTCTTATTAATGACAGCCATGAGAGAACAATACAACCACTAATTGGAAAAAGAAGCACAACTTTGGATAAGATTGTAGTTATGCATAACTTTGGATAAAAGCAAAATCAAATTCTTCTGCTTATTAGAGTTATAGAAACATTTTAGGAAAATTAATTATTTTAGTTTTCTTTCACACTTCTTTTTCCTATTGAATTCAGATTTGGATTTAAAATACTTGATTAAATTGGAAAAACTTATCAATTCAAATGTTAGTTGGTCATGAATCATGACCACATGATAATATTATAGATGTATTTCCTACATATAAGTTAGATAACTTAATCTCATAAGAGAGATAAATTTAGGAGTAAAGGTTGCTTCTGAATTGGCACTAGTTTATGGTCCATTTAATGAGTTATCTTAGAGCATCCATTAATCAATCACTTTAGAAAACTTTATATGAAAAAAATGAAAAAATTGTAAAAATATAATCAATAATTTTTTACTTTTCTATTATAAAATTTCTTAAAATAATTTATTAATAAATACTGTAGGAGCGTTGCCCTTGGTTCTCTGGATTAAGACACTAAACAAAACACGTGTTACAATTAATTTGTAATATGGGTTGATGTTGATCCACAATGGGAAGTTTGGACAAGAACACATAAAAACACCAAAATCTCTTCTATTAATTTCAATATCATATGTTACATGCCCCTTTTTGAGTCTTCTTTCCTTCCTTTTATATGAGTCATCTTCTTCTTCTTCATCTTTTGTCCCAGTCCACCTAGATTGCCACCTAGATTACCTCTAGTCTTATCGGACTCTTCTTTTTATGGCTTTTCATCATGAGCAGAGACTTCTGAGGTATTCTTCACTGTTTAGATGTCCACCTGGACAACTCCTGGTCTTATCTGACTCTTCTTTTGCAGGCTTTTCATCATGAACAAAGACTTTTAGGGCATCTTCTACTCTTCAGTTTTGTCCTACTACATTGAATGCAATGATGTTAGGCAGGTGACCTATCTCAATGCAGAGGCGGTTATGGAATCACTAGGAACCTTTAGAAAACTATCTTAGAGAAGTTTGGCCTTTCAACAACTTATCTCGGTAGCTCGGATATACCTCAGAGGTGACCTCAGCATGCTGTCTGGGTGGATGTTGGGCTTAACCGAGGATCCAAGGTTTTGCGTTGATTAAGAAGTGGGCTGGCCATCATGGGATTTATCCCCATTGGGCTGATACTCTAATTGGGCCCAATGTTTATATTTATTATAATTAGGCCTAGAACTCATTTAGCATTTGCCCCACTAAACATAGCCTTGGAGCATTCATTAGTAAAATTAGGGCTATCCACGGGCCGAGTCGGGTTAGTTTTCGACCTAACCCGAACTCAACCCGTCGGCGTCGGGTGGAGGGGCAGAGTTACCCGAAACCGACAGCTAGAAAAATCAGTTGGCTTGGTTTTCTGTGATGGTTAGCGTCGATCGGGATGGGTCGGTTGCCAAAAAAAAAAAAAAAAAAAAGCTTTGCCGGAGTATGGAATTTTCTTCGAAAACTGAAAAGTCTCTCTGGAAACTGGAAAATTCTCGCCGGAAACAGGATATTTTTTCCCTGAAATATGCATTTTTAGCTAGAAATTGCTGGGATTTGGCCAAATCTGGCTAAATCCCACCAAATATAGCCGGATATAGTCGAGATCTCACCAGATCTGGTCGAGATCTTGCCGAATCTAGCTTGTTTTTGCAAGATTTGCCGGATTTTTTTGTAGCTCTGGTTGGGTTCGAGTTGCTCGGGTTTTGGAGATGCAAACCCGCCACTTGACCCACCGATGTCGGTTTTTGAGAACGGAAACCCACTGCCGACCGACTGGACCCTCGGTTCGGGCCAAAATTGGGTCGGCGTCGGGCGATTTGGCCAGATTGTCAGGCTTCGGTCGGGTCTGGACAGCCCTAAGTAAAATCTTTAGATATAGGTTTATAGACTAATGTTGGTCACACATGTACTGATATATAAACAAAACCCCAAAGTTTGGGATGATTGAAACAGATATTGAAAGTTAAACTCTAATATGTTGATAAATATAGATTTCGGGTAACTACTATAAAAGAAAAAGTATGATTTTGTGTACTTGTAGTTATTGTGCATGTATAAAGCAATTTTTTTTCTTGTATACTAAAACGACAGAAAGTTTTGTTCCAAGTAGAACTAAAGACAAGTACAATGTTTTACTCAAAAAAAAAAAAAAAAAAAAAATGATGATGATGATAAGTACAATTCTATGGCACCAGTTGTTGGAGTCGTACAGTTTGGCAACATGATCACCTGACGTGGACCCTCCTTGCCATAAACATCATTAATGCCATTTGATAAGAGAAGCAAATGGTGCATTATGCATATGCCATTAACTTTTGTTTTTCCAAATCATGTGAATTGTGCTGCTAGTTTTCATTTGTTATAAGAAAATGTGATAATAATAGGAACTTGAGTCTAATTCTAAAAAATAAAATTAAAAAAAGAGAAGAAAATAAAAGTTGATAAAAACCATTAAACATGTGTTTCTATCCCAAAAAATAAATAATAATAAGTAGCGGTAAAAGAAAATTTGATAAGAACAATAAGTGGCGAAACCAGGAATTTAGGTTGGGGGCAAGATTAAAAGATAAGATTGAAAGTAAAAAATTAATCAATATTAATAACAAAATAAATAAACAATTATACGCTAATGTAATTGTCATATAGAATCTAACATAAAATGTAAACTTTAATTTATTTTTTCACACCTAACTTAAAAATAGTTTGTTTATATTATATATATACTCTTTTTTTTTTTTTTCAAGATTCTATTAGGCTTTTGACTCCTATTCCTCAAAATAGTGGGTTTTTTTTTTTTTTTTTTTAATCATTACTAGGTGGGACAGATTATTTTTATATAAGAGTTGTAGTAGTTGTGTAACTATATAAGTCTATTAGTATTAGAGGTAAAAAAAGCTGTCATGATAATTGAAAAAAAAGTCAGACAAGCTAATACACAATTAATAGAAAAATTCTTTGTCCTTTGTGTCGCGCGGGGGGAGTGGGGGGCGCAAATAAGACATTTTAGTTCAATATACTAGTATTATTAGAGAAAATTTTGAGAATTCAGGGGAACACTTGCCCTCCCCTCAACGCCCCTCCCTCTGCCCCTGAGGACAATTAAGTTGATATTTTTGTCCAAAAAATTGATAAAATAGTATTCATGACAATTAAATATTGTATATGCACTTGGTAGTTGGCACAATAAGGCGAAAATTAAATAGGAGATCCACTTTATAACCACATTTTTTAGGATCTAACTTTTATTGCATATTATATACAATTTTTAAAATCCTAACAATTTATTATTTTCTTTTAGAAAAAATTTTATTAGGAAATAACTAATTTATATTTTATATCATGAGTGTAGCCACACTCACAAGTCACAAACAATCATTGATTAACATTATTTTAATATTTAATTAATTGGGCTTTTGATAATGTCATAAAATTTAACTCAATCTCAATTCTCAAAACCATAGTTATAAAAACCATACCAAACCATCGATTAAACCATGAACTAAAGGATTATCTGGATTGGTTTGGTGTAAAATACCGAGTATGCAAAAACCCGTCATCAAACCAAGTGAATAGATGGATTGCATGGGTTAATCTTTTTAATCTGCAAATAAATCCAAAAAAATACATATTTGTTTGCATAGAACAAAAGCAACCAATATCACAATGATAACACATGATTGATTTTAATCATCAATTGTATTTGGAGATTTAAATAATTTTGTAATGCTCTAGGGTTTAATGATTAGGTTAAAAATTTATTTTGAATTTTTATAAGAGATGTTGTTTCAAGACTTTTGGACTATTTAACTTGCTTATTGGATGATTTATGTGAATGATTTGTTTATTTTTTTTCCTATACTCTCAACTTTATATCATATGATGCAATTTTTTATTGTTACAATTTGTTAATTTACCTAAATGGAGTGGTTTTATTTTAATTTAGTTGCTTTTTATAATTATAAAATATATCATTTAATTAATTAATAAACCTATAATTCAACCAATGAACCACCGGTTGAACCAATGAACCAGTGAACCAATTCTTCAGTCGAGGTTTTTGTAACTATGCTCAAAACAATATGATTACGTTCCTTTAAAAACTTTCGAAGTCTTAACCCCAAATATTAGTAAGTAAAGCTTATTTATCTTTATTTTAATAACAGTTATTTTCAACTTAGTTGTCGGCATAGTTAGTAAAATACAGTACATGTATATTACGAAAAATATACGGACGGGTAGAAGTCGGTATCTTTCATTAAAAGTACGTTTCAAAAAGTTGGCAAAAAATACATAAACGGAAAAATAATTGTAGGTGTGTAGTACTGGTACTAAATGTTTATTTAAAAAAAAAAACATTTAGCATAGAAATAAAACATTTAAAAAAATATGAAAACATTTAGCATATAAATACTACATATATGTGTGTGTGTACACACACACTCACTTAGAACATTCGCATTAGGTTGTGCAAAAATTTCTATTTATTTTAGCAAAAAAAATTACTTTTTTCTATTTTACATACTCACTTTTCAAAACACCTCACATCATATTATCTATTTTACATTACATCTCATTAAAATATCAAATTTTCTTAACTTTTTAATTGTTTTTCTTTATTTATACACAACTGTGGGGCCCGTGGGCCTGACAGCCACAGCCCATCGCGTAGTAGGCCCAAGGCTAGCGCCGAGGAAGACTGACCAGCCAAGGCTAAGTTAAGGAAAACCTCTTTTTTGACCCACGCCGAGGACCTCTTCGTCCTCGGCATACTAAGGATAATTTTTGGGAAGGGACAAGCCCAGAGCAAGCTGTCACATTCACACTTAATGCATTCACCTAACCCCTCTGGCCGCATTAATGGGGATATAACCCCTTAGCAGGGCAACGTTGATCAGAGTGAACCACTTGAGTAC
>NW_027069539.1:1389716-1395000 GCF_002906115.3 Quercus suber
TCCTCGGGAGCAGCAGGGGTAGTCTCGCGAATTGCAATAGGGTAATATACCCTATCCTCCCTCCTAAGGTCAGATGAGGCATCAACCCCTGCTTGGTTGAGGGCTTCATGCCAAGTCTGAGAACAGTAATGCCTGCACACCGCAAGAACTTGAGCCCGAAGGGTGGCTTCAGTCTTAGCCACCCCATCTGCGAAAGCCTCCTCCTCTGCCTGTTCTACAGAGCGCTCAGCGTCTATTTTTGCAAATACCGCCTCGTCTTTGGCTCTCACAGCCTCGTCCCTGGCATACTCGGCAACACCTTTCTCATGGATTGCCACGGTCAACTTTTCCTTCATATAGGCAATGTCCCCTTTGGCAGTCTGTAGTTGACCCTCAACGTCTTGCAAGCGATTAGTTTGATCCTTAGCTTGCTTCCTGGCCACGGCTAGGTCGGAGGCAGCAGCATCCCTGGCCTTCGTCATGTCCTCCAGATCCTCAGTCGCCTTTTTTAGGTCGGCCTCAGATCTCTTGAGGGTATTAGCAGCTTCCAAGAACTTGTCACGCTCTTGCGCTAAGGCATTGCTCTGGCCATTGACCTCCTCATCTAACCTGAAAAGAGCCTGGATAGCCTGCCAATAAAAACAAGTAACTCCGTAAAGAGAAAGGAAGGTACTAAGCGACAAAATTCGAATAAAGTAAATGGGTGCCAAAGGACCCACCATGCCTAGGTATTTCTTAAGGTCAAGGACAACCTCTGACCCACTCTTCCGGTGCACCCTTCTTGGAACCGCCTTCGAGCAGGTCAAGAAGATTGGTTTGGGGCTGTCTTTTTAAACCCATCTCAGCCTGAGTACCAACTCTTAGGGACCGGAGATCGGCTTCGGACAAATGAGGGTCTCCTAGATCACCAGAGGGATCCTCGGACTGATCAGCTAGGTTGAACACACTATATTCGTCATCAGAAGAACTCAGTTCAACCACCTCCCTTACCTTCTTAGATAGTCCTTCCTCGGCCACGTTACTTGTTAAGATGAGGAGGGACCTGCTAACGGAATGCCTTCAGGTATATATGACCCCTCGGAAAATGCAAAATCGTCCTCCACCACGGTAATCTGCGTAAGCCGAGGGTCATGAGCTCTAATTACGTGCTTCGGGACTGGGAATGATTTCTGAGTTGGGTCGCATCTGAGGATTTGATGAGCAGCTCTGACCTGGTTATCAGTTTCGTTCAGGAAAAGGTCCGACCTAAGAACGGTTTCCAAATCCGCTTTGTTAACCAGGTGGAAATGACGTGCAAAGGCGTGCGGATCTGTGAAAAGAAAAGTGAAACTCCTGTGGTTAATAAACCAAAGCGGATATATAGTTATAAAGATAAAAATACTGAAACCTAGATTATCTCCTACTTCAGATACCCTACCTGGCTCCCCCTCTACTGTTGGGCAATGAAAATCGTTGTGCCACTCCCCCGACACTATGAGGAAATCTTGAGTCAACCCCTCATTAGAATCAGGAAGACACTGGATGAGATGAATCCTATCATCCCTTGTCTTCATATAGTATGTCTTCCCCCTCAGGTGATGAAGGTTATAGCACCAGTTCACATCGTGGTGAGTCAGTCTCAGCCCCATTTTCTCATTTAAGATATCTACACACCCTAATATCCTAAATACATTCACGGCACACTAGGTAGGAGCCAGGCGAAAAGGCCTAAGGTAATTGAGGGTCACCGGCCTCATAGGGATTCTCATCCCTCCCTCTACGAAAGCGACTATCGGGATCACGACTTCACCCTCTCTCCTCTTAATGTACCACTCCCCTTCTTCACGGTACTTCAAACTCACATTATTGGGTATCCCATAGTCGACAATGAATTTGTTCATCATCTCGTCGGACTCAACCAACTTCTTAAACTTACCCATTCCCCAAGGACGACTAAAAGTTCCAGAAGAAGAAAAGGAGGAGTAGAATCAAGGAAATTTTGGGTCACTGGAAGAAGAAGACTAACAAAAATATGACGATTCTCTTCAGGTAGTGTGCAAGTTGAACTAGACTCAAGTCATACGCATCAATGATTGTAAGCGCGAAAATGAGGAAACCAGGCAGTTCAAACAGGTACTTATACTCCCCCTTAGGTTCCCCAAATGTAACTGTCTGCCCATAAAAGCAGGAGATCCCCACCGAACGATTACCATCACACCGTTGAAAGTGGGAAACGTGGTGCCGCCAAAATTTAATGTGGGCACGCATTAAGTCTTGAAACGCAAAAAACGCACATCGAGCAGTTGAAAAGTCGCCAGCATTAGCACAAACCAAAGTGGGGCGATTCGCCTAAGAGGGCCCGTAGGTATCAAAACCCTCCTCCCCGTCCGAGGGAACGTGCAGCAGGGTTTTGAGGGGCTATTGTGGGGCCCGTGGGCCTGACAGCCACAGCCCATCGCGTAGTAGGCCTAAAGCCAGCGCCGAGGAAGACTGACCAGCCAAGGCTAAGTTGGGGAAAGCCTCTTTTTTGACCCACGCCGAGGACCTCTTCGTCCTCGGCATACTAAGGATAATTTTTGGGAAGGGACAAGCCCAGAGCAAGCTATCACATTCACACTTAATGCATTCACCTAACCCCTCTGGCCGCATTAATGGGGATATAACCCCTTAGCAGGGCAACGTTGATCAGAGTGAACCACTTGAGTACCGATAAGGCCTCTGATGGGACGGACGGCCAGAAGAGAGGCGAATGGATGATCAACAGATGGAAGAAGGAGATAGGAAGATGAAGACTATATAAGAAAAGCAAGTAAAGTAAAGAAAAGGGGGGGGGAAAGAGGGAGAAGGAAAGGGGCTCATCGGCCACGGGCCGAGGAGCATCCCCCCAGTTGTGAATAAACTCTAAGTATTTTCTAATAAAAGAGAGTTCATGCTTGGTGAACGACGGCCAGCACCTAAACCTTCAATCCACTTTCTACAAATTTATTGTTTGGGCTTGTTGGGCTGAAAACCCATTCATACTCAGGGTCAAATCCAAATTGAGTCCCCACAACAACAATTATCAATTTATCATTTACTCTCTTTTTTTCATTCTAGAGATATGTAAAGAAATAATAAAAAATTAAATTCAAAATGAGTAATATCAATGTAAATTTACACAATTACCATAGTAATTATGTATTTTTACACAACTTGCATAATTTGATATGGGTGAATTTTGAACTTGGTTGGCACAAATGTGATACATATATTTATTTATTTATTATACAAGTACTAATCCAAGTGCTCTTAACATTATTATTGAGGATGAAACATGGTAATAAGTTGGGGCAGCTTTTGTGTTTAATTTTTTGTGAGTTTTATTACTTAAAAAATAAAGAAAAAAGACAACATTTTCAAAATAATTTTATAATAAAAACTAGATATTAAGCTTTTAACGACAGGTAAAAAAGTGATATCAGTAATGAATTTAAATAAAAATTAATAATAATTTACCACCTAAGTTTTGTTATAAAATTGTTATAAAAATATTATCTGTCGCAGCATTATTTTAAAACAAATAAAAAGTTTTTTTTTTTTTTTTGGGTTAAAACAAATAAAAAGTTAAAGTTGGTACTTTGTGTTTGACTTTGAGAGCAATAGGGTTCATTTGGATTATTTTAATCTTTTAAATGTGCGGTGTCTCACTTGTTTTTCTTTAAGCAAAGTGTGTTGTCGTGTAGTCAGTGTTGTCTATTTTTAACGCTTTTCAATTTAACATGTCGTATAATTTTAAGGCGTAAATGCACTTTTAGTCCCTACATTTTGACGTTTTTCCATTTTAGTCCCTACATTTTATTTTTTCCACTTTTAGTCCCTAAAACCAATTTACGCGTTTCATTTTAGTCCTTTCCGTCAGTCAACCGACGGAAATAGCTGAGGTGGCAGTCGGAGCAATTAAAATATTATAAAAATGCCATGTCACCCATGACACATCAGCATATAAATTTAAAAAATTAATTTATTAATTTTAACTAAATAATAAAAATAAAAACAAAATTAAAAACTAAAATTCATAGAATTAAAACCGAATTTAAAAAATCATATCAAACTCAAACTCTATTCTCTCGTCTCAACCAACTCAAACAAAAATTTATCATTAGATCATTTTGACTTTAAGTGTATTTAGTATTCTTTAAGTGAGCTCACTCTAAAATCATGCTCTGATTTTAGAGAGAGCTCTGCCCAAAAAAAAAGAGTTTAGAGAGAGGGAGAGAATGAGATGAGATGAGGTTTGGAGCAAATCTAGAGGAAGGGGGTTGGTGGTTTGGAGCAGATCTGAGGAAGGTGGTCGGCGGTTTGGAGCAGATCTGAGGAAGGGGGCTGGCGGTTTGGAGCAAATCTAGAGGAAAGGGGTCGGCGGTTTGGAGCAGATCTAGAGGAAGGTCTCGGTCTCGACCCTGGTCTCGGCTCCAGCCTCCGTCCTGGTCTCGATCTCGGCCTCCGTTCTGGTCTCGGCCTCCGTCTCGGCCATAATGGAGCTCGCCGGTCTCGGCCTTCGTCCCAGTCTTGGCCACAATGGAGCTCTCCGATCTCGGCCACCATCTTGGCTTGGGTTTGTTGACTGATCGGTAGGGTGGTGGTGGCTTGATTGTGTTAGTCATTGATGGTCAGATCTGGGTTTGGTTGTGTTGGTTTGGGTTTGATTGTGTTGATCTGGGTTTGTTGTGATTGGTTTCTCGATATGGGTTTAATCTGGGTTGGTTTTTTAACTGGGTTTATGGGTTTGATTTGTTCAGAACTCAGTGTTGATTGTGTTAGAATTTGGGGAAGAACATGAAGAATTCGATGAACTTGATTTGTGGTAGATCTGATGGTGCTGGGTTTGACGATCTCTAAGGTGTTAAGTTTGGGTTTTTTCTTCTTGTTTTCATTTATGTCCTAGTGATCTGGGTTTGAGTTCTTGGGTTGCTGGGTTTGTGTTCTTGTGATGGGTTTGAGTTCTTGGTTGCTGGGTTTGATTTGGGAAGAATATGAAGAACAATCTGAAGAACATGAAGAACAATCTTGGTTGCTGGGTTTAATTCTGTTTTTATTTTTATTATTTAGTTAAAATTAATAAATTAATTTTTTAAATTTATATGCTGATGTGTCATGGGTGACATGGCATTTTTATAATATTTTAATTGCTCCGGCTGCCACCTCAGCTATTTCCGTCGGTTGACTGACGGAAAGGACTAAAATGGAACGCGTAAATTGGTTTTAGGGACTAAAAGTGGAAAAAATAAAATGTAGGGACTAAAATGGAAAAACGTCAAAATGTAGGGACTAAAAGTGCATTTACGCC
>NW_027069539.1:1395870-1434385 GCF_002906115.3 Quercus suber
CCTCCAACCCAAGGAGTATTTTAAGTCACCTAAATCTTTGAGTTTGAACCTGTCATCCAACAAGACCTTGAACTTGTCTATCTCAGCCTTGTCATTACAAGCTATCAAGACATCATCCACATACACCAAAAGCATCATGAAAACATCACCTTGCCTCCTAGTAAACAATGAATAATCAGCTTTGGACTGAGTAAAACCAAGCTGAATCAAGGTACTAGAAAACTTGGCAAACCATTGCCTAGATGCCTGTTTAAGCCATACAAGGACTTATTCAGCTTACAAAATACCTCCCCCTGGCTATGAAACCCTTGTGGAAGAGCATATAGACTTCCTCATTTAAATCACCATGCAGAAATGCATTATTCACATCCAATGACTAAGAAACCAGCCCTTTATGGCAGCCACAGCAAGCAGCACCTTGACAGACACCATTTTGGCCACAGGGGAAAAAGTTTCAAAATAGTCCACACCCTCCTTTTGTGTAAAACTTTAGCAACTAACCTTGCCTTGTATCTCTCAACTGAACCATCAGCCCTATACTTGATTTGTACACCCATTTACACCCTATAGGCTTCTTACCAGCAGGCAATGGGGTTAAAGTCCATGTGTGATTTGCCTCAAGTGCAGCTATTTCAGCAGTCATGGCTTCTTGCCATTTGGGATCAGAAGCAGCTTGATAAAATAGGTGGGCTCAACAAGTGAAGAGATGGACAACAGAAAGATTTATAGGGAGAAGAGAGATGATGATATGATAAATGAGAAGAAAGGGGATGAGAGGTACCTGATTGAGAAGGAAAAGCATCAGTGACAGAAGATACCTGGTTGCAGTGGTAGGCTTGTAGGTATGAGGTGGTTTGACAGGTCTAGAAGATTTTCGAATTGTGCAGGATCAGTACAGGATCAGTAGGTTCAACAGGAACCTCATCAAGAAGATCATCATCAATGGAATGATGAATGTGAGAAAAGAGGTCATGAGTGATGGCAGTTGAATTAGGGATCAGAAAGAGGATTGATAGCAGGAACACAAGACACAGGAATAGGAACAAGACTGCTGGACAGATTTAATAGAATTGAGGACAAAAGGAAAAACATCTTCATGAAATGTGACATCTCTAGAAACAAAAGCAGTATGAGATTCAAGATCAAAGACCTTGAAACCTTTAACATTGAAAGGAAATCCAAGGAAAAACACATTTCCTTGCTCTTGGAGAAAATTTTGACCTGGTATGAGAAATGGTGGATGCAAAACATAAACAGCCAAAGGTTTTGAGATTAGAATAATCTGGTGGTTGTGAAAAGGAGTTCAAAGGATTTTGTCATGTAGCAATGGAGAAGGAAGTCTATTGATAAGATAGGCTGCATGTAAAACACAATCACCCCAAAACTGAATAGGAAGCTGAGATTGAATCTGTAAAGCTCTAGCTATGCAAAGGAGGTGCTGATGTTTCCTCTCTACAACAGAATTCTGTTGTGGAGTGTAAACACAGCTGGTTTGATGTATGATTCCATGAAAACTAAAGAAATCAGACATGTTAAACTCCTTGGCATTATCAGTTCTAACAGTTTTGATTTTAAGATCAAATTGGGTATGAACCATGGTGTAAAAGGATGAAAATAACTGCCTAACTTCAGATTTTGACTTCATTAAGAATAACCATGTTGCTCTTGTAGCATCATCCACAATAGTTAAGAAATATTTGAAGCCATCTAAAGTAGGAGTTGAATAAGGACCCCATACATCCATATGAAGCAAATCAAAAGCACAAGAACTGATATTATTATGAAAAGGAAAAGGCAATCTCTTAAGTTTTGCCATAGGACAGACTTGACAACCTTTATTACAAGAAGGTTTTTAAAGCGAATTACATGACACAAACTATTGAGTATAACATCAGATGGATGCCCCAACCTGTCATGCCAAATAGATGAAGGTTGAGAAGATTCTGATGTGGAGGTAACAGCAGTGAAATGATCAAAAACATCACTGAGATTGTGAGCAGACAAGAAGGTAGCAAAAGAAGAACTGAAAGACTGATGGAGGCTGTTTGACTGCAACAGGTACAATCCATCAAGTGCTTTGCCCACCCAATCGTTTTCCAAGAAGTAAGGTCCTGAATGAAGCAGTAAGCAGATAGAAAAACACAACAATATGGCTGTGAATGAGTTAAAGAGCTGACAGATAAAAGATTAAAGGAAAAGGATGGAACACAAAGGACATTTTTAAGTGTTAAAGAAGGAGAAAGATTGACAGTCCCAATATGTGCTTACTTGAGCTGATTCCCATTAGGCAATTTAACCAATGACTGCCTAATAGCTGTGATAGAGGTTAACAAATCCACTGAGCATACAAAGTGATCAGTAGCACCAGTGTCCAACACCCAATCATGACCACCATAAGCCTTCTATTTACTACTTGTGCAGCAAAAACACTATGGGAAAAGTCCATACCTGTCATTGCCATATTGGCAGCAGTAGGTGTATTGACATCTGATGTTTTTGGTGGTGTTGTAATGGATGAATTTGATGCACCAAACAAGGTTAAAGTTGCTGACACTGCTCAGGAGTGAATGCAGAAAATTGATGCATTGGAGAGGCAAATTCTGAACCTGAACCTGAGGAGACTTGATGTGCCATAGCAGGTTTATTCTTGAATTTAAAACCTGGAGGAAACCCGTGTAGCCTATAACACTTGTCCACAGTATGGCCAGTCTTGCCACAATTAGTGCAAACAGTTTATCTCTACCTTCCACCAGAATTCACAAAATTGAGGACATGGTTGACTTGATCATTTGACATCTTGGCAGCCAAAGCAGTAGAATCTACCTTAACAACAGAGGTTTGGGGTTGATCTTTGAGTTTCTTCTTGAATCATCAAAGAGTAAACCTTGCTAAGGGATGGAATAGGATCCATGAGCAACACCTGAGATCTAACCTGGGAAAAAGACTCGTTCACTCCCATTAAGAATTTCATCACAGATTCTCGCCTTGTAGATCATTAAGTCTTTTGTTGATATTGCACATACACTTTCCACAGGTGCAAGTGGGAAACGGACTAAGATTTTGTAACTGATCCCAAAAGACCTTTAACTGGGTAAAAAATCAGTAATGCTCATCTCACCTTGGTGTAGCTCTGCAATTTCCGTTTGAAGGTTGAACACTCTTGGCATTGGTTTGGGCAAAACGGTTCTTTAAATCATTCCATATTTCTAGAGCAGTATCTTCGTATATAATGCTTGCTTGAAGCTTCGAAGAGACTGAATTGGTCAGCCAAGTTCCAACCATGTTGTCGCATCTAATCCATGCTTGCACAGAAGAAGGAGTAGAAATCAATGGTGATGAGAGAGTAAGAGTCCCATCAATAATCCCAGCTTATTCTTGGTTAGCAAGGCCTTCCTCACAGCTCGAGCCCAAGCAGAATAGTTTTCTCCACCAATTAAAGGCTGTGTAACTAGTACTAAGCTTGGATTCTCAGCATGATGCAAGAACAGGGGATCGTCCATTGGTGACTCCTGAGAAGAAGAAGATGATGGATTTCCAGGTATAGAACCATTAGCAGGACCAGTTGTAGTTGTGGTTGTGGCAGCGGAAGCCATTGATGATGAAGAAAAGAAAAACTTTCTTTAAAGAAAGAAGAAAGAAAAAAAAATTTCTCAGAAAAACAGAGTAATTTTCTCGAGAAAATTGAAGAAGAAAAGAAGGAAGAAACAAAACCCTAAAAAGATTTGGGAATTTGCTCTGATACCATATCAGAAAATTGAATGAATTTCTGTATTTTCATTAATTGTAATAATGTGAATACAAGACTATATATATACATTGATCTAAGCTCAGAAACCCTCTAACAGAATAACTAATGCTAACCTCTGGAAATAACTAACTCCTACACGTGACAATATACTAATAACAGACTTTCCCACGTGTGAGCATTTATACAATTAAACAAAGCCTAAGCTACTTGTCGTATGAGCATGATTCTTACTCATAGAGCTGATGTCGTTTAAGCAGCACTTTGTTCTTTACTCAGTTCAATCTCTACTTGTTTTTCATGCTCTGCTCTTGCTTCCTTGTGATCTTCTCTGCTACAATTCTGATACTTCTCGGAACCATCCCCAGATGCCATTCTAATGCATGACGATACGAATCTCAATTATATATCCAACCAGCTTTTCTTAAAGTACCACCCTCTTTTGCTTAGAATTTTCGATCTTTAACATGAAGTGGGCCAGTTTTTTTAGTTGTCTTATATAAAACTCTTTTGCTTAGCGTTGAGAATTAGCGTGGCTCAAAATTCCAATTCCATTTGTTCTCCAATTTTTACAATAAGAGAACTAGTCTTAAATGACTTCATCTATAATATAGTGAATTATTTGTTACAATAAAATCTAATCTAGATAGTATATATAGAGGAATACATTAGGTATAGTATATTGATCCTAAAACTAGGGTGGCATGGTAGTACAAAACAACAGTAGCTTATGATTTTTTTTTTTTTTTAGATTATGTTAACCAGTGCTCTTAGGTATTGGTTAACAATCCAGTTAAAGAAAGTTTTCATGGAAAAAACAAAAAAAAAAAACAATTAATATTTTGACAGTTTTTTTCATTTCTCACAAAAATGATGTCAAAATTTTCTTAAAATGAATTGTTAACCAATGCCCTAAGGGCACTCATTACCATTTCCTTTTTTTAGAAAATTTCTAATATCTAATATATTATAACATCACCTCAAACTCAAGGTGGAGCAATGAAAAATTCATTTTGAAAGAAAAGTTTTCAATGCAATGGAAGTCATCAATGCCCATCAAATGAATTAGAAACCACTAAGAAACACATAAAAAAGTATCATCATTGAAGAGAAAGAAGTCTATGAAGCGTGTAATGCATAAGAAAGACTATATTTTGTTGGCCGGGAACATGCATGAATGAGCTCAAAGAACATTTCAATTGTAGCTTGGTAAGGAAAATTCCAAGAATTCAATTGAATACAAAGACTTATAGCACAATGGCAAAAAGAGCTCTGCCATGAGAGTGCATGTAGAGGCCACTCCAACATTTGTATTGTGTGGGAGTAATGACCTATGGAAGTTAAATAGTATGTTAGCCATGTCACAAGGATGAGACTGACAAATGAATACTCTAAGCGCTTATGAGAACTGTGAAGGGGTCTTCAAAACAAAAGGTGGTGCGTGCAGCCATAAACAAGCACGTGATTAGGACTAAGACAATGCGTGAGGGCAATGTAACACCAAAACTTGTATTATCGGTTGTGGGCTTTAATTTGGAGTCAGTGATCATAGTGAGCACACAACTTAGAGTTTAGTGATTCTTGAGTAAAACTTGATGTTGCAAGGCGTGTGAGCACACAAACTCAAGGAAAGAAGGACCCATTAATGTTCTAATACCATAATAAATTATATATATATATATATATAAAAGAGAAAATAGAATGAAATAGAGAGTAAAAAAGAAGAAGAAGATAGAATGATATAGAGAGAGAATGCTAGAAAGAAAGAAAGTAAGAGAATTAATGTTGTTACGAGACAACTTATGTCAACGGTAGAAAATCTTAAATGACTAGAGTGATTTTTTATTAAAAAAAATGAAAGAGTAATTAATTGATTTGACTGTTTTTTTAACTTCCCATAAAAAGTTTCAAAAAATAAATAGTTAATGTAAGTACATATATTAATCGGACTCATATCTTAATATATAATATCATATATGTATATTCTAAACCTTAATATATTATACTGTATATATTCTAAACCTGTATGTCTCTCAGGTTGATTGCATTATTGCAATATGGCCAGGTTCCACCTTGGCATAATTAGTGACAAGATTTGACTCTTGGAAGTGGCTTTTCGTCATGTAAACATATGTGAAGCACTTTACACGTCCTCCGTCGTGTTTCATTAACGTTAAACCTAATAAGACACCCTTATTTTTTATGGGATCAAGAGAAAAAAAAAAATAAATAATAGTAAGTGCATGTGTGTCTCATAAAAGCAAATAAAAGTAACAGCAACACGTTATATTAAATGTTTCTCTATCAAGTTTAGCAAAAAAAAAAAAAAAAATGTTTCTCTATCAAATACCCTAAAACACCTATTAACAAGAACCATTATACGAGTCGGATATGAAAAAATCTATGTAAAATACAGCGTACTAAGTAGAACTATTGTATCTTACCCACATGTGCTTAATATAAGAAAGTCTAGAGGTAGAAAAAATTTGACACGTGGCTATTGTAACATGTTATTAATAGTAGATTAAAAAAAGTATGACAATGATGGATTTAAAAAAAAAACCAATAAAAATGCATCAATTTAATTGTCATGAAAAATATTATCAAAATTTTTTTGTATACATTTCAACTTTTATGACGATTTAGGTTTGTTTAGTAATTTTCCTCTTTCTAAGTTAAAGCACTTTCTTTTTTTGTAAGTCTCCATAGACCGTTAATGATATTACACATTTACACGTTTGGTGCAGCACACAGTTGACTTGATGGTGACTCGGTCTTGTCTCTCTTCTAGTCTTGATCGTCATCACCTCCTTATATATTTCCTTTGCGGCGCCTAATAAATGAAGTTTCCAGGTTCCACATGAAAACTTCCCAAAAATGTAGCCGGAAATCTTCGACTAATGTCCTGATGTGATATGCTTCTTTCATACATGATCAGGATTTACTACTATTATCAGGAAAATGAAAGAATAATCTTTAACTATACTATTTAATTTTAGGGAGCTACGTACGAAGAATTATTAAGGACCATGGCGCATTGGTGCTTATTCCCAGTTTAACAAATTAAGCTCAAGTTGTTCTCGTGTATATTCATAAGCTCCTAACTAGCTGAGTCCATTTTATATTTTTCATCATTCTCAACAGAAAAACATTTTTTCTTAATTTGTCCAAGTTATGAACAAGCATACTCAAGAAAATAAACTGCTGCAGGAAAATATGATGTGCTGTAATATGAATTAGAACTAAATGGAATGAGAGTTGCTTAGAACAAATTGATAGGTGATTAATTAGGCACCTTTGCAAGAACGCTAAGTTCTCAAGTAAAAGCCCTCCAAACCTATTTTCATTCACATACAAAAATTGATTTACAGATGGGCTATAATATGAACTAGAATTAAATGGAATGAGAGCTGTTTAGAACAAATTGATAGGTGATTAGGCACCTCTACAAGAACACTAAGTTCTCAAGTAAAAGCCCTCAGAACTTATCACAAATCAAGGGATTGAAAAACTATATTTCTCATTAATTGAATCAAGATTACAGAGGCTACCTATATATATAACAGTTTGTACAGGTGTGAACACAAAGAAAACTAACTAACAAACTTTCACACGTGCAGCTTTAGGACTAACTAACTTCATCACGTGTTAACACTTGAGTAAACATCTAAAATACTAAACTGCAGGTCGTATCAATATTAAGCTTCACTTGTGTTGATCTGTCGTTTCATGCTCTGTTATTGAGTCACCAGCTTTGTTAACAACACTGCTCTTGGTAGCTTCAGGTTCAACTCTATCTAAACTCTGATACGCCCCCTCAAAAGCAGCAGGTGTATGGATATTAATCATCCCCATCCTTTTAATGAGAACAGCAAATTGATTGTAATTCAAAGCTTTAGTGAGTAGATCAGCCAATTGGCAATTGGATCGAACATGATTCAGCTTGATCACTTTCTCCAGCACCTTATCTCTAACCACATGACAATCTATTTCTATATGTTTTGTCCTCTCATGGAAGACTGGATTAGATCCGATGTGCAAAGCAGCTTGACTGTCACAGAACAACAAGGCCTCCTTGTCATGAGTCACTCCAATGTCCTTGAGGAAATACAAAATCCATACAATCTCACATGTTGCCACTGCCATGGATCTGTACTCAGCTTCAGCTGAGGATCTTGATATTGTAGATTGCTTCTTAGACTTCCATGACACCAAAGAATCACCAATGAAGATGCTATAGCCAGTCACTGATCTCCTAGTATCAGGACATGCAGCCCAGTCTGCATCTGCAAATCCTTTTAAGTGCAAATCTGTGTGAGAGGAATACATGAGTCCTTTACCTGGTTCACCTTTCAAATATTGCAATACTCTGTGTGCTGCATCCATGTGTGGTCTCCTTGGCTTGGACATAAATTGACTGAGTTTATGGACAGCAAATGTGATGTCAGGTCTTGTGATTGTCAAATACAAAAGTTTGCCCACAAGCCTTCTGTAATGACTGGGATCCTTAAGCTCTTCTCCTTCGAACTTGCTTAGCTTTAAACTGTGCTCCATAGGAGTTTTAGTTGACTTACAGCCAAGCAATCCTGCATCATTGAGTAGCTCAAGAGTATACTTCCTCTGGAAGAGAACAATTCCCTTATCTGATCTTGCAACCTTTAAGCCAAGAAAATACTTCAAAGCACCCAAGTCTTTAAGTTTGAACTTCTCATCTAGCATGACCTTGAATCTGTCCACTTCAGCCTTGTCATTGCAAGCTATCAAAACATCATCTACATAGACCAAAAGAATCATGAAAATGTCACCATGTCTTCTGGTAAACAAGGAATAATCAGCCTTGGATTGGATGAAACCAAGCTGAATCAAAGTACTTGAGAATTTGGCAAACCATTGCCTAGAAGCTTGCTTGAGTCCATAAATGGACTTATTGTGCTTACAAACAACCTCCCCCTGGCTGTGAAACCCTTATGGAAGAGCCATATACACTTCTTCATCCAAATCTCCATGAAGAAAAGCATTATTGACATCTAATTGGCTTAAAGACCAACCCTGAATGGCAGTAACAGCAAGAAGGACTTTCACAGATACCATTTTTGCCACTGGAGAGAAGGTTTCAAAGTAGTCAATGCCTTCCTTTTGAGTGAATCCCTTAGCCACTAACCGTGCCTTATATCTTTCAATGGAACCATCAGCCCTATACTTGATTTTGTAAACCCACTTACAGCCAATTGATGTCTTGTTAGCAGGTAAGGGTGTCAAAGTCCAAGTATTGTTAGCCTCAAGAGCTGCTATTTCAGCAGCCATGACAGCTTGCCATTGGGGATTAGACACAGCTTGGTGGTAATATTGAGGTTCAACAAGAGATGAAATAGAGCAGCAAAAGGTCTTATAGGATGGAGAAAGATGTTGGTAAGAGACATGAGAGGAAATGGGATGAGATGTACCTGATGAAGAGGAAGACACAGGCTGGACAGAAGCAACTTGATTGCAGTGGAATTCCTATAAGTAAGAAGGCCTTTTAATAGGTCTAGTGGACCTCCTAAGAGGAAGAGAGTCTGCAATGGGATCAAGGGGTGCTTCTGGAACCTCATCAAGAAAGTCCTCATCAATAGTATAATGAACTTGGATAATAGATTGAGGAGTAAGAACAGGAGTGTTGGGTGGAAAGGGAAGTGGATCATCATGTAAGGAAGAAACAGGAGAAACACATGGTAAAGGTAAAGAATTGAGAGGAACAGAAGTATTGGAAGATGATGATAAGGGAAAACAAACTCATGGAAAACAACATCTTTGGAAATAAAGGTAGTATGAGTATCAAGGTCATAGAGTTTATAACCTTTGACATTACAAGGATAGCCAAGAAAAACACATCTCCTTGCTCGTGGGGTGAATTTGGTTCTGGTTTGAGCAATTTTGGAGGCAAAACATAAGCACCCAAAAACTTTGAGATGATTATATTCAGGGATTTTGTGAAACAGTAGCTCAAAAGGAAGATTGTCATTCAACAAGGGAGATGGGAGTCTATTGATGAGATAGGCAGCAATTAAAACACAGTCACCCCAAAACTTCAAAGGTATTTGAGATTGAATTTGTAATGCCCTTGCAATGGAGAGTAAGTGTTGGTGTTTTCTCTCCACAACAGAATTTTGTTGTGGAGTGTAAACACAACTATGTTGATGGATAATGCCATGTGAACTAAGAAAATCAGGCATGGCAAATTCTTTGGCATTATCAGTCCTAATGGATTTGATGTTTTGACCAAACTGTGTGGCAACCATAGTGTAAAAAGACTGAAATAAAGGCCTAACATCAGTTTTGGATTTCATTAAGAAAAGCCAAGTGGCTCGGGTTGCATCATCCACAATGGTTAAGAAGTATTTAGCCCTTGCAATGGAGAGTAAGTGTTGGTGTTTTCTCTCCACAACAGAATTTTGTTGTGGAGTGTAAACACAACTATGTTGATGGATAATGCCATGTGAACTAAGAAAATCAGGCATGGCAAATTCTTTGGCATTATCAGTCCTAATGGATTTGATGTTTTGACCAAACTGTGTGGCAACCATAGTGTAAAAAGACTGAAATAAAGGCCTAACATCAGTTTTGGATTTCATTAAGAAAAGCCAAGTGGCTCGGGTTGCATCATCCACAATGGTTAAGAAGTATTTATAACCATCTAATGTAGTAATAGAATAGGGACCCCAAACATCCATATGGACTAAATCAAAAGCACAAGCACATATTTTATTATGAAAAGGAAAAGGTAATCTTTTAAGCTTGGCCATAGGACAAACTTGACAAGTCTTATTACAACAAGATTGTAAAGAAGGAATAGTGTGACCTAAAGTTTTAAGCTTCATATCTGAAGGATGTCCTAATCTGGCATGCCAGAGAGAAGATGATGCAGAAGCAGAACTTGAAGAGCTTGTTGCAGAAAAAGGAAGAAAGGAAGCATTGAACTTGTGATTGCTTAAGTAATCAGCAAGTGAAGAATGAGGAATGTGCTGGAGACTATCACACTGCAACAAGTACAACCCATCAACAGCCTTGCCCACCCTAATCGTTTTCCAAGTTAAAAGGTCCTGAAGAAAACAATAATTGGAAAGGAAAACAAGGCAATAAGGTTGAGATAATGTCAGTGTACTAACAGACAGAAGGTTAAAGCTGAAAGAAGGAACACAAAGGACATTTGTGAGGGTGAGTGAAGAGGAAAGAACAATAGTCCCAATATGAGTGACTTGAGCTGATTCCCCATTAGGCAAGTGAACCAAAGACTGTATTGTAGCAGTAATTGAAGTTAACAAAACAACAGAACAAACAAAATGATCAGTTGCACCAGTATCCAATACCCAAGTCCATTTATCATACGTTCTTCTATTCACAATTTGTGCAGAGAAAACACTATGAGATAAATCAATACCTGACATTGGAACACTGGCAGTGACAGATGTAAAGGATGATGCTGCATTGGCCATTGAAGCTTCTTTCACTGGAGCAGAAGTTCCAAACAAAGCAAAGAGCTGTTGATACTGCTCAGAAGTGAAAGGAGTATGGTGATGCATTGGTGAGGCAATTGAAGGAGCAATGGAGAACATTTCTGAAGTCACTTGATGAGCCATAGATGGCTTGTTCTTGAATTTAAAACCCGGTGGAAAACCATGCTTTTTATAGCATTTATCCACTGTGTGGCCTATCTTTCCACAATGTGTGCAAGTTGGTCTCTCCTTCCTTTGCCAACAGCACCACCAAGAAAAGACCCAAGATGCTTATTGGACAATTTGGCAGCTAAGGCAGTGGAGTCAACTTTAGTAAAAGAGGCATTTGGCACTAGTCTTTGTGTCTCTTCTTGAATTAGCAAGGAATAAACCTTACTAATAGATGGAATGGGATCCATGAGCAAAACTTGAGATCGAACTTGGGAGAAAGAATCATTCAATCCCATTAGAAATTTCAAGACAGACTCTCTTGTTTGCAAATCAGTAAGCCTCTTGTTAATATTGCAAATGCATTTACCACAGGTGCAAGAGGGAAATGGACTAAGGTTTTGTAACTGATCCCAAAACACCTTCAACTGTGTAAAGAAATCAGTGATAGACATCTCACCTTGATGAAGCTCTGCTATATCCTTTTGGAGATTGAAAACTCTAGGTCCATTTGTCTGGGCAAAGCGATTCTTCAAATCATTCCAGATTTCTAGGGCTTTATCTTCATAAATGATGCTTGCTTGGAGTTTTGGTGAAACTGAATTGGTTAGCCAGGTGCCAACCATCTTGTCACATCTTATCTAGGCTTGCACATTCGAAGAAGTTACTACCAGTGGTGATGAGAGAGTCAAGGTTCCATCGATGAACCCTAGTTTATTTTTGGTGAGTAAGGCCTTTCTCACTGCACGAGCCCAAGCTGCATAATTTTCTCCACCTATCAATAGCTATGTAACAAGAACCAAGCTTGGATTTTCTGCGTGATGCAAGAACAGAGGATCATCCATTGGAGATTCTTGTGAAGAAGAAGATGGATTTACAGGTGTGGAAGCATCTGTAGAACCATTTACATTCGTAGCAGAAGCCATGAATAATGAATGAAGAAAGAATGTTCAAGAATCAAAGAATTTCTCAAGAACAGAGTAAGATTTTCTCGAGAAAATTGAGAAATAGAAAGCAAAAAAAAATTGAAGGAAATGCAAAACCCTACAGGAATTTGGGAATTTGCTCTGATACCATATCACAAATCAAGGGATTGAAAAACTATATTTCTCATTAATTGAATCAAGATTACAGAGGCTACCTATATATATAATAGTTTGTACAGGTGTGAACACAAAGAAAACTAACTAACAAACTTTCACACGTGCAACTATAGGACTAACTAACTTCATCACGTGTTAACACTTGAGTAAACATCTAAAATACTAAACTGCAGGTCGTATCAATATTAAGCTTCACTTGTGTTGATCTGTCGTTTCATGCTCTGTTATTGAGTCACCAGCTTTGTTAACAACACTACTCTTGGTAGCTTCAGGTTCAACTCTATCTAAACTCTGATAGAACTTATTTTCATTTACATACAAAAACTAATTTACAAAGAGCTTGCATTCTACTACTTATACTAGTTGTTTAGTATTGGCAGCCTCTAAATGGTTGTCAAGTGTCTAAATCCTATCAATTGATACTTAAGAAATCATTTAACTAACTAACTAATTAGTTACAAAGAGAATTAAGATATAGCTACTTGAAATGTCCTGCATCATAAAACATGAAGTTTTCTAATACCACAAACATATAGCTCCACTTAAAACTCTGTCTTTCACCTGGTATAATATAACATCTATTATTTTCCCTGGTAAGATAGTATAATATATTTTGTTCTTACTTTGATGTGAGGCTTTTTGTAGTAGAGGCGAGGATTTTGGCCACAAAGCGTCTCAAAGAAGAGAAGGTATAGCGTAAGCCATTTCATGCGACACATGAAAATTTCACCTCAAAGTGACATTATAAAATATAGGACTAATTAAGTAAACCCAAACCGGAAAAAAGGCAATAATACTTTTAAACTCGTATTAATTTTGCCCAGTTTTTTTTTTACTTTCACTTTTATATATAAAATATGGATATTTCTAAGTCAGTTGTGTTAATATTGATGTAAAATAGTGGATGTAAATGAGTGTAAAATGATATTATTCCTTAGAATAAAAAACCACCAATCCGATTTGATATAATCCGAAATGATTAATTTGAAACAAAGTGTGGTCAATAAAGCACCCGATATAATAAAGTCGGGTGTTCGGTTTTTATCAACAAACCGGTTAAATCCGTCTCACTCATTTTTTTTTTTTTTTAAAGAAAGCTTCTTTTATGTGTCCCTTCCTATTATTTGTAGTTCAAATTTCATTTTATTTTATAACTTCTCTCTCTCATTTTGTCTTTCTCTTTCTGAGACTGAGAATCGTCTTAATAAGTCTCACTCAGGAGGATCTTATTGGTGTAGAGGGGATGTAGATATAAAAATGTGTAAAACTAGGTTAATCAATATTCTACTCATTTTTTTTAATTTATTTAATATTTATAGGTATATATATATTTTTTTAAAAAAAATTGGTTTGAATGAGAATAAATTAACTTCCATTTTGCCCCAATCCTAGCCCAAATTTAACTTAGGCTTAATAAGATGACTGCCTTACAATATTGCATAAATCTCCACCCTCCAAATATTATTTTGGGCCCTACTTTACAAACAAAAAACATAATTTGCAAAATTAAAAAAATAAAATAAAGACCCACAATTCGTGATAAAACCATGCCAATATAGATCAACCCAATTGGATTGGGCATACACTAGCTAGCATAATCAAATAATATATGTTGACTCGCACATACACAATAAAAGCAAAGCTTTTATTAAGAAGCACGCACACTCCAGAAGATCACAAGAAGTAAACACATTACAAAACAAGAAGCAAAATTAACAATCTCACATCTCAAAAATTTTTTTGGAGTGTCAAAATTAGACTTATATATAATTATTGTCAAAATTAGACTTCTCAATAAAATTGAAAATATAAGGAATTTTATTACAAAATTGAGTGTCTAATCAAATATAAATTATTTTCAACTTTCATTTTTTTTTTTTTTTGAGAAATAAACACACACACAAACAGGGACGAAGCCAGGACTTAGAGTTAGCGGGGGCAATTTTATCATTAACTGCATGCGGTGGTTTTGGCTTTCAACTCTACTGCTTAGCCAGCAAATATTTTCTTTTATTATTATTATTTTTATGTGCGTGTAGAGCGTGTTTTTTTGTTGGTAAAGACAAAATTATTTTATTTAAAGTTTTTTAAAGGTTTAAGTTGTTTGTTTTTGGTAAAATTAGTTGATTAGTCTCAATTTAAAAAAAAAAAAAAAAAAACTTTGCGATCACCTATCGGTAATTTTTGTTGTTGGGCCAATATTTTGGGCTTGTATATATATTTTTTTAAGATTTTAGATCTATAATTTTTTTTATGGACTTTAAAAGGAAGAAAATACTAGATCTACCAATTTTTTTTTACAAATTGTTGTTGTGATTAGTGGTTATTAGTAAGAAAAAAATGATGTAAGTGATAGACCCAGATACAAACCAGTAAGAATTTACTACCTCAATAGTCAGTAAAATGTTATAAAAAGTTTGTAATTGTAGTATTTCTTTTATAATGATCAATAAAAGGGACAAAATATAATTTTTTTTATTGAACAAATTTGCTAAAATTAGTACATAAATTTATAGTTATATAATTATATTATTTAAAAAAAAAAATTAGGGGGGGCTATTGCCCCCGAGTCTATGAATGGCTCTATTTATGCACACAAGGAAGAAGAAAATGAGTTCTATTTGAAATCTTACTGTATTTGTTATTTTGGAACCGTGAGTATTTTTCTAGATGAGATCACGAGCGTTGGGTTCCTAGAGAGGTAGGAAGGAACCCAAAAGAAAGAAAGAAAGGAGGAAAGTCAAAAGTTAGACCGAACTCTTTTTCCACTCATCTGTCAAACTTCACGCCAAGAAGTTGAACCTGCGGGTATAAAAAATCTGTGTATAGTAAACCCTATCTTTCTGGTCTTTGATCTTGTTTCTTCTCCTCTTCCTTCTTTCCATCTTCTGCTACATATTTTGTTCACCAAATCACATCTTATTTTGTTGATTTAGCACCCACATCAACGTGACAAGTATAGCCCAGGTGAAATTTATAGGCAAAATTTGGCAAACAGTATATTTTTTCAAAACAATTAGACGCGTGGCATGAGTTTAAAGTTATTTAGTAAGTTAAACTATTTTTGAAAATCGAGTATAGTAAAATCGAATTTGGGCTGAAAAATGAAAAGTATAGTAGCGTTTTTTTAGCAATGTTCCACTATAGATACCCTATAGTGGCGTTTTCTATAAACGCTGCTATAGGCACAAAAAACACCACTATAGCATTCGTCTTCCAGCTCCAAGTCGATTTTGTCAAAGTCGATTTTCAAATACAGTCTAATGTACTAATTAACTTTGACTGCATACCACGTGCCTAATTTTTTCTATTTGGCAAATTTTGCCAAAATTTATATTATCTGCATGATTTAGCACAACAAAAACAAGCTAGGCATCATCAAGCTGAAAGTGCTGGATCGGCAACATGTGAAGAGGCCCTTTCCCATGAGTAGAAGCCTTGTATATATATCTCTGGCTAATTCTTCTCTCCACCACCTGAAAGGATCGTCTTTAATTTTCCTGTATTGATAACATTTCTTCTTCTTCTTTTTTTTTTTTTTTTTTTTTTAACAGTTTTGGTGTTAAAGAAGTTGCGGAAATAGTTAGGCTTCTAATCCTCATTCTTACACTCAGTACTAAACTCCACGAGTGTATAATGACTCTCAGAGGCCGGCAAATGGTGACTAACGGAGCCGGTACTGGCACCAGCATCAGCATCAGCACCGGCACCGGCACTGGTGGTGATGAAGATCCTGGCGGCAACAGAATGGATCTCGAACTTCAGATACCTGTTGACAACTCTATCTCAGCCTCTGTTGGAGCTTCTATGTCTGCAGGAAATGGTGTTCATGCATAAGAGAGTAATATTTCTTTTTTATTTTTTTTGAATAAAGAGAGTGATATTTCTTAATACTATTGTTCTCTTTTTTTTTCTTCGTATACTATAGTGTCGTAATTTTTAAAAGTAAAATAATATTTAGGTCTTTAAATTTTACAAAAAAAATTTATTTTTTATCTCTAAATTTTAAAAAATTCTTTTTTCATTCTTAACTTTGTAAGAATTTTTTTTAATAGTGTATAATAAAAAATATGGATGAATAAATAACTTTTTTCAATACTTTAAAGATAAAAATATATGTTTTTTAAAGTTTAAGAATGAAAGTGAAACATTTTCAATATATAATTTAGGAATGAAAAATGAACACTTCTACTGTTTAGGAATTAAAAGTGAACTGTTAAAGTTTAAAGGTTAAAAAAAAATAATAATAATAAAATTTAAAGATCAAGATGGGATTTTATATATTTATTTTTTCAAGAAGATGTCATGGGCCCAAAAATGGGCTTTGCTCCTGATCTTCTCAGCTGGTCCTTTATTAAGCAGTGTGTTTCCTTGGTCTTCATTTGCGGTGTGTATTGTATGGTTTGTATTGTGGTCGTTAAGGTAAATAAAATTTAATCTCATTCATCCCCCACCCCAAAGAAAATTGTTTGAGATGTGAGATTGTTAAGCTTGCTTCTTGTTTTGTAATGTGTTTACTTCTTGTGATCTTATGGAGTGTGTGTACGCTTCTTAATAAAAGCTTTGCTTTTATCGTGTATGTGCGAGTCAACATACATTATTTGATTATGCTAGCTAGTGTATGCCCGATCCGTTTGGGTTGATCTATATTGGCATGGTTTTATCACGAATTGCGGGTCTTTATTTTATTTTTTTTATTTTGCAAAATATTTTATGTTTTTTGTTTGGAAAGTAGGGCCCAAAATAATATTTGGAGGGTGAAAATTTATGTAATATTGTAAGGCAGTCATCTTATTAAGCCTGAGTTAAATTTGGGCTAGGATTGGGGCAAAAGGGAAGGTAATTTATTCTCATTCAGACCATTTTTTTTTTATTATATATATATATATATATATATATATAGATAAAATATTAAATAAAAAAAAATGAGTAGAGTATCGATTAACCTAGTTTTGGGTCATACTTCATTATGGACAACGAGGTGATTGAGATGGTTGAGTTTTGATAGAGTGGTCATGTTATACTTTTGAGGATTGCCTTAATAGGTTCAAAAAGTTAAAGCACAAAATTTTAAGTGTTGAGCCAAGTACATATCAACATTTATGCCCTTATTTTGTTCTTACTGTCTCATATTCACTTTTATATATATATATATATATATAGATATTGATGTGTTTATTTTCACTGAGCCATGCATCTAATCTTGCATTAGGTTCTAGTTGATACTATTTGGAGCTTTCAAGACAGAACTTATATGTTGATTTCAAGTAAGTGGACTTCAGAAAATGATTTTTCTCTAGATATTATATTATACATGTATAATTGCAAAGAATTTTTTTTTTTTTTTTAATATACTACTCTAGCTAATCTAAGTGTATATGTGTGTAAAGCTCTCTCTTAGAGACTTGAACCTCGGTCTTTATCCCCCAACCCACAAAAATTTTATACTTGTGAAATGACCATCACACTTAGAATGCACAGTAGTGAAAGAAGCTTTTTGAAATAGTGAACCTTTTTATGTAAAAATTCTTTCTAAAAATAGATATATGTTTTATAATATATATCTCTAAGAACATATGTTCTATAAGAATATTTTATGATATTGTTAAAGAATTTTTTTTTTTTTTAAATAGTCAGCTAGACTATCTATAATTTTTGCCAACACAGGCTAAGAGTTGGTTTTCGGCTGAAATATTATTTATTATGGTGTGGTGCATTTTTATTATTTGCTCTTCGGACCTATTGTTATCATTTACCTCTTTGGGGTTATTGTTCCCTAATGGGATTTACTTGCTGAATATAAAGCGGCACATGTCTTAGTTTGGCGAATATTTTATATATTAATTTATTGTTTATTATTTTCGATAAATTGAATGTGAAAAACAACTTTAATGCTAAGTTGTACGGGCATGGTATTTAGGCCTAGCTCATTGTGCGAGAGTGACATAGAGACCTAACCCATCAATTTTAATAAACCGAGAACCCCAAGCCCAATAATGGGTTGTACACCACACCGGTCCAGAAGCTAGCTATATATCGGGGATGGAAATTGCTCTGCACGGTAGTGCCTTGGGGGAAATCGCCTACTGAGAACCAATCAGCAGCGAGTGCAAGTTTCAAGATAGTCACATCTGTCTTGAAAAATGGGTCTCATTTGTTCAGGAATTTATTCTAGAGGGGTGCCACCCACTTGAAAAGCCTCCCCACCGCCATGACTGTCCCATTAAGGGAAGTCTTTAAATAGGGACCGAAGGAGTGAGAAAGGAGGTTGGAAAAATAGAGGGTGAGAGAAATACATGAGAGAGAATTTGGAGGAACAACAAAAGAGGAGAAGCTCATCAATAACTACGGGACTCCTTAGGGGATACACAAAAGGGGGTAAGAGGATAGGAGCTAGACCAAAAACTCCGTCATTTGGGCTGCTAGATTGGCAACAAGGGGTCTTCCCATTGTAGGAATTCCATTACCCACATTATAAATAAATTGAGGGCCTGTTCTTAGGGCTTACGAGTCAACTTAGGGAATCAGGCTCGCACATAAGTGTATTATTATTACTACTTTTATAACTTATAAGTAGTTTACCCAATTATAAAGTGACATTCTTATAACTGAACTACGGCTTATTGAAGCCTAACAAATCTTTTAAGAGAGCATTTGTTTATATAACAATTTATATGTTTTCATTGTACACTTCAATTTTAACTTCCAAAATAGGTTTTATTGTTTCTACCAAATTACTTCCAAAATAGTATGTTGTCTATTATAATGCGCATTTTCATTTGACAATATCATGTAATGTAGTTTCTTTTTCAGCTATTGACTCACCCCACATTTCTCTACTCTTTTCAGATTGGTGTAGTGCATGCACTTAATGCAACTAGTTGGTAACTGTTGGACCTATAAACCGAAGACTTTGTAATAGAGAACTATGTTATAAAAAATTTGCTATGTTGTGCTTTTTTTGGGTTGTAAACTTGGTAATCATGAGACTATTTGAACATATATTTGGAGACTTTATTTTCACATATTTTAGTTTGGTGTATTGCTGAGACTTGATATTTAAATGTTGCTTTGATGGTTTGGTTTGTTCCATTTTTAGAGGTTAGTGCCTCAAAATTTACGAGTTTAAAAATTTGTTGTCATATTGGTTTTAACTTTTAAGCTAAGTTTAATTCCTTATGACGAGTCATTTATCTAAATTTCTCGTTTGGGATTGGGTCGTCATATTGAGATTGGCCTATCTACTTTTAAGTTCAAGAAGTGTACTCCTTTTTTAAGTTCAAGAAGATGGAATGGGCCCAAAAATGGGCTTCATCCCATTCTTGGGGCCTATTATACTATACAGGTAGTACTACGGGCCCAAAAATAGGCTTTGTTCCTGATCTTCTCAGTCGGCCCTTTATTATGCAAGGTGTGAAAAAGAAAATAATGTTAGGACATATGTGAGACTTGTTAGAGACATATGTTATGTAAATTGGCTAATCCTTTGACAAAACACACTTTACTTGTAATCAGGTAGATCTAGGATTGGTTTAGTACTTCAAGGAACAAGAGTTCAAGTTTAGTATTGAAGTTGTGCAAATCTGTCCAAGAAACAAGTGAAGAAGTGTTGTTCATTAAATCTTGACAAATAGCTTGACAGAAACATATCTATCGTTTAATGATGGATCTCAACAGTAGCTCGGCAGAAGTTGTGTCTATCGAGAATTATGAAATTCAGATTTCTAGATCTGATTTCACATATATCTATGTGTATTTGTGTAGGGTTTCTTTTCTCACAACCCTAGACATATATCAGGAATATTTTAAGGGCCGTCACGGGGTGGTTGCACTTATTGTTACATGCATATTGTGACCGAAGACAATTTTCTCTAGTTCATCATATTCTTTGTAGAAGCTACTACGTCTTTGCGCCAAGGGTTTTGTGACCAAGGTGCTTCCTGATCTTCATTGTTAGATAAACTGAATAGCTTTGCAGCCAACATCTTTCTCAAGTTGGTGTGTCAGTCACGTACTAGGATCTATGCATCATTGGTTAGTCACGTAGTGGGATTCGTGCATTGAAAGGAGAGATTGTTACTACATCACAAGTCCAATTGGGTATTGGGGTAAGGGTTCAACTGTAGGTTGGTATTAGGTACTTGGATTCCTTTTACTTGTAACTTCTTGTTTTGATAATAATGGATTTTCGGGAGTGGTGACCTTAAATTCACCCAGTGGAGTTTTGCCTCGGTGGTTTTCCTCATTCGTAAACAAATCACCCCATCAAACAGTTATGATTGTGTGTGAGTTAAAGTTATTTTCTCATATCTCAGATCGTCATAACATGTATACACATATGCAATTTTGCAATATTTTTCACACACAACACGCAATATTCTTTGCTACTTTTGATACATGTGCAGGTACAATGTGATTTGGCCATTACAACTGTTTACATGTGCTAATGTATGCTCACTAAACTGTTTTGACTTGTTTTTGAAATATAAAATTGGTTAGACTTGTTAAGTGTGTGTGTGTGTGTGTGTGTGTGTGTGTGTGTGTGTGTGTGTGTGTGTGTTTTTGAGGATCCATGTGCTTAAAATTTTTGTTGAGGGACGATTTTGAGAGCTTACTATGTTGTTTGGATCTTTGGTTAAGATGCTTGATGGATTGCATTCATGTCTGTGTTTTTCTCTTCTCGAAAAACTGGTTTTAAAAGCTGGCTCGACACTTCCTCGATACCTTGTCATCTATCGAGCTTTTCAAGCCTTTTTCTTATCGCAATCTCGACACATCCTCGACACCTTGTGGATCAATCGAGAAAGTTTCTATCTTCTCGATACTTTGTCAATCGATCGAACTTATGTTCTTGGAAGTGACTTTTGAATCTCGATACCTCTTGACACCTTCATCTATCGACGTTCATTTTCTCGACACCTACCTCGACAGCTCTCTCAACACCTCTCGATACCTCATTTGTCGAGAATTACTGAAGGTTCTATATAAGCTCCTGTCGCGATCCGGTTCTCATTTCCTCGATCTCTCTCGATCTATCCAGGGCTGTTCATCTCCCTAAACCCTTTTTCTCACTCAAAATCCTCAACCCACGTGATTTTCGGCCCTTCCTTGCTTTAAATCACTTAGTAAGATCTCTTTTTCCTTCATCATTCATGTATTTCATGGTTTGAATCTTAGGGTTTGGGGTTTCTGAAATTTTTTGGGGTTTTTCAAAATTGATGAGTTTTTCTTGAAATTTTGGGATGGGTTTTCATTTAAATGTATTCAAAATTTCATGCATTGCATCACATTTGCATTAGAATGGTATTTCCATTCATTTAGATGTGTGAACTATGCCTGTGTGCTAGTAGGTTTGGATTGGGCTGAGCCCATGATACTTTTTACTTTGCATGTCACATGTTCATGCATTCCCCATGCATCATACTCTCAATTCAATATATTTGATATATTTGAACTGTGTTGGGACTTTTTTGATTGTCTCCTTCTCTCTCTCTTTTTCTGTTTACGTTAGTAGTGTCTATGGCACATAAGCGTAAATCCACTCTTGCTCGGAACCCTTTTCTTTCTGGAGCTTCCTTCTCTTCTGATTCTATTCCTCTTAATCTTCGGTTCCGTGATGATAATGCCCACAAGGCATTCTCGGAGAACTTCTCTAGACGAGGTGTTCATTCGGAACGCCAAGTCATTTTGGCGGACTTTGCCGACACTGACGTTCCCTCTGTTATTCACAGTAGGGGATGGGAGTCACTGTGTGACGTCCCGATCACATGTCCTCTCATGCTTATTCAGGAGTTTTATTCCAACATGCACGGGATCGATTGTTCAGTACCTCTCTTTTTCACTCACGTTCGAGGTACACGCATCCCTATCACACCGCAGCTAGTTGCAGATGTGTTTCGGGTTCCTAGGATAGAGTTTCCTGACTATCCTTCTTGTGAGTGTCTGAGGACTATGTCCAAAGATGAGCTTATTTTTGCTTTCTGTGAGCACCCTACTGATTGGGGTGAGCATCAGTATACATCATGTCGACCTTTTGCTAAAGATCCTAGATTCTTAAACATGGTGATAACCTTTGTACTCTATCATCTCTCTCACTACAACTCCATCATAGAGCCTCGTGCTCGATTTTTGTTATCTTTGCTTGAGCATCTTACTATAGATTTTCCTTCACATTTCATTCTTTCTATCATAGATGTCCATTTAGATTTGGCATCCTAAGATAAGCTCATCTTTCCTTCTGCTATCATGAGGATCTTACGCCATTTTTTTATCCATTTTCCTGTGTCCGACCACTTCACATACATTTGTGCCATAGACGCTGTTACCATAAAACGTAGTGCAGCGCTGTTTAGGTCGAGATAGCCGGATTCCACTCCTTCCTCCCATTTTGCTCCATCCAGATCTGCTCCATCTACATCTGCTCCTTCTTCCTCTATGGGTGATGTATCTCTCGGAGACATCATGGCGCAGCTGCAGCGCATGGATGCTCACCTTGATATGCTCTCTACCGAGTTGTATCAGGTAAATGTTCGTGTTGGTCGTATTGCACGACAACAGGTGACCATGGGTGGTTTTGCTCCTGAGGCTGCTCCTTCACCACCTCCTCCAGCGGCTTCTGAATCTGAGGATGATGATGATGATGGTGATGACGATGACGCTTTGGATGATGATGGAAATGCTAGCACTACTGATGAGATGTCTGCTTGACACTCTTACCTTTTGTCACTCGTGACAAAAAGGGGGAGTAGTTTTGGATATGAGAGTAGTCATCCTAGGGGGAGAGTTAGTATAGGACATTTTTGTTAGGGGGAGTGTTGATTCTTGAGGAATGTAGTGAGGTTTTGATGTATCTTGTCTTTTCTTTCTTTTTAGATGCATTGTTCTTGTATATGAGGTTTTGTGGCCAATTTTTACATACATTGTACTTATTTTCTCTATATGTGGATGTATGTTTCTTTCACCTGTCTCTACATGTGTTATTTCTTTTCTATCTTTATACACATGTTTCTTATACTTGTATGCAATCTATTATTTCCGTTTTACACAAAGACGCCTTGATGAGTTTTTTTTAAAGTGTTTCAAAAATACAGGTTGTCAAAGTCTACTTGCCATAAACTCTTTTCTTGCAAAGTTTTTCAAGGGCTTGTGATATGATAGATTTTATTGTATTCAACAAGTGAGTATGAGTTGAGTGATTTATGACTTCTCTCATATGTTCATTTGTTTGTTGTGGTTTTGTCACGGATTGCCAAAGAGGGAGATTGTTAGGACATATGTGTTTTCACTTGTTAAGAACATATGTCATTTGTTTATGTAAATTGGCTAATCTTTTGACAAAACACACTCTACTTGTAATTGGGTAGTTCTAGGTGTTTTTAATACTTCAAGAAACAAGGTTTCAAGATCAAGTGTTGAAGTCATCAAGTCTATCCAAGAAAAACAAGCTGAAGTGCAATTTTATTAAAGCTTGACACCTGCTCGACAGCTCCTCGACACCTGCTATCTGTCGAGATTTATAAAATCAGATTTTTTGATCTAATTTCTTGGGATCTGTGAATGTGTCTTTGGGCTTTCTTTTCTCCTAACCCTAGACATATAAAAGGATTATTTTAAGAGCCGTCAAATTGTACACAAGTTGCACAAGCATTGAGCAAACTCTGTTTAAGCAATTTGTGATAAAAAAACGAAGTTCTTGAACTAGTTCATCTTCTCTGAAGAAGTTGCTGTGTATTTGCACCAAAGGGCTTTGTGACCAAGTATCTTCCTGATCTTCATCGTGTAGGATGAACTGAAGAACTTTGTAGCCAACCTTTCCTTCAAGTTGGTGTCGAAGTCATGTACTGGGATCCGTGCATTGGTTAGTCACGTACTTGGGAGCCGTGCATCAAATGTGAGAACTGTCACTACAGATCAAGTCCAATTGAGTATTGGGATAAATGTTCAACTGTAGGTTGGTAAGGTACTTGGGATTCCTTTACTTTTAACCACTTGATTTGATTATAGTAGAGTTTCGGAAGTGGTGACCTGAAAATCACCCGGTGGGGTTTTTGCCGCGAGGTTTTTCCCCATTCGTAAACAAATTACCGTGTCATTTAATTTTCGCTACATATTTAGTTATTTGGTGATTTGTTTGTGCTACCATGTGTTTGCATGATAAATTGATTTATTGATTAATAACTTGGCTAATTAATTAATTTCTATCACAAAGGGTCAATTCAGTTTGTGGCCGATCAGATAATTTCTAGAACAAACGAGGTTATCCGTGTTGAGGGAGTGGTTCCCTCCTTGGCCTTAGTCCTATAACACAATTGAACACGACCGACTAATCTTTTCATTTTTTGAGTTTACTGTTTATCATGATTATTTCCTTTTTCGCCTTTGTAATCTCACTAATAACGTGTCTCTTATACAATTCTTTTTCCTACTTTGTTTAAGGATTCCTCATTTATTTTGTTTAACGGGAAGCATATTGCCTTTATTATCATATTGTATGTGTCTGCCATAACCCTCTTGTAACAGCTTCGCTTGCCATGGATATGTCATCGAAGTTTCTACAAACGGGACATAGCTTGTGCACAGGCTAGACCAATGTGAATTGCAATTAGACCAGTCCCAACTCTCTTATCCAGAATACTTGGGCCTCAGTACAGCAGGAGGCAGTCTAGCCCAAAATCACAAAAAAGACCCACCATACATGTAATTGAATCTAATTAATTCGTTTGGTTAATTAATTGATTAATATTACCAAAGGGGTCAATACAATTTTTGGCCTATCAAATAATAAAAGTAATACAAGTTTTACTATATATATATATATATAAATATATATGAGAAATTAGACCATGATTGGGTTTGGGCTTAAATGGAGAGATCATTGAGGGACAATGTGAACTGGGCTAAGTAGCTGCATAATGGCCTTGGCTCAATTTACAAATTGGGTGAAGAAGATAGATTCGATAGTTTTAACAATTCAAGACGTTCCTCCACCATGGGCCATGGCATTATGTGAATATTGCCAATAGATTTCGCAAAGAAATGAAACCTTAAAATCCAAAATAATAGCCTTCTCGAAAAAGAGGGAAAAAAAAAAAAAAAAAACAATTACTAGGTTGGCCCATTGGGGTTCGAGTGGTGGTATATTATTATTATTATTCTCTAATTATTTGAAAGTGCCTGTGTGGGAGGTCAGAGAAGCTTTCCAAGTTTTCTCCCAACTCCGATCATACAACCATACAAAGCAAGAGTTATTATGTATAACCAAGCACTAACCCTTACGATGTATGAAATAATTTAATAAAAATTACATATTTACTTTGCATGAAGAGACGGTAGTTTAAAATGAATGAAAATAAGTAATCTAGTTCAACATAATAATAATAATAATAATAATAATAATAATAATAAGTTTGGTCAAAAGTACAAAATTCATCTTATAGTGCTATTTAGCGGGTGTTTGGTACTGTTATTTAAACAACAATTTTAAGTGTTTAAACATTGAAACACTTATTTCTACAATATTTTTTATGCCACACTTATTTCCACGACACTTAAACAACTATACTAGAAATCTCTTACCAAATGGCCTCTTAAAAATACATTTTATCATCATATATAATTATGTAAGAAATACAATTAGAAAAAAATTATTAATTAGCCTCATGTAATTCATCTAAAAGCAATGGATTTAAAACAAATTATTGACTACATTAAATATATAACATTTTTATAAACATCTACAAGCTTGGAAATGCTCGCAATGTAAAATTCTCAATATGCAAAATTTTCTTAATAGAGGATCACCAAAATAAGAAATGACACACGATTCTTGAAATTGAACTATATAAAAAGATCTTTGCCTAAAAAATAATTAAAATTTCATATAAAAAAATGCAATATATACCCATATCAATAAGTGCAAAGGAAATTGATCAGACAAGAGAATACATATTTTACATAGAGAAGTGTTACGTCCACAATATTTTCAAAAAACTTTTACAACAAATTATAAGTGGTACGTTGTTATTAGTTCTAATTTGAACTTACCACTAAAATTACTTTTTTGTTCTAATTCACCAATAACAACCCTAATACTGTCATTTAAGATTTGTTGTGAAAGTGTTTATTCTGAAATCAACAAAAGTTAGTTTGATAAACAATAGTATTCAAATCTCTTCGAGTATCTGACTATTTTCTTTGGCATGTGCAGGCTCCCATCCCATACACATCGGATTATTACTGGAAAGAATCTCTTGAGAGTGGCCTCAAAATGCTAGCAAAAGATTTCAAACCTAAAATTTCATGGATATAATAAGACCCTGGAAATCATTTAGCCAATCCCTTGGGGGTTTATTTGATAATCTTCTAATGAGGCTCATATTCCTCTCTTTTATTAAATATAGTAAATTTAACGAAAATTAACTTTTAGGTCATATGTTTGCTTGAACTTTAATTCATTCTCCAATCTCTCTATTAATTCACTTTTAGAAAGTTCTGTAGTAGTTGTACTTTATAAACAAAAAGTCGATGAAGAATATCTTACACGTATAAAAACAAAAACAAACAACGGTTTTCATGAATTTAATTAAGAAAAACTATCTCACCAAAGGTTGGTCTGTCTCTTGAGATTATATTTTTTTATTTATTATTTTTTTTAACAAGTTATACCTGTGACCTGTTGAGATAAAGACAATACCTTTTATATATATATATATATATATTATTAAAGTTAACTGTCCCCAATTACCGAACTTATGTTTGGGGTATTACTCACACTTTTTAAGATTGAGAAACTTCTAGCAAGACCTAAAAATAATAATAATAATAATAATAATAATAATAATAATAGAAATATTAGGAAAATTTATTTTATTTTTGCTTAGCTATAATGCCTCATTAATTGCATTTGAAGAAGAGATGACCATTTAAAAATGGAGGGTAAAACCACCACTTACTCTTTGTGCCATGATCACTCCACAAGTATAAGTGCTTGTGGGGTGTGAGAGGCCAAGGCTAGGGTTTAGGTTTCCAAGAGAGAGCTTCATATACATATACACTTAGATTAGGTTAGAGTAAAATTTTTATCTTGTATAGAAAATAAAAAAAATAGAGATTAACGATTGAGATGGCAAAAATGAGGAATGGGACATGATATTACAACTACAGCTTGAATAAAATTGCCATCAATCGCAAATTATTTATTTTCCTATCTAATGCATAGTTGCTGAAAATTTGTACTTTTGTGTGGATTCATGTTCCAAATTTCCAATTATGTTCAATCACTCATCAATTATATGTGTGTGTGTTGTTTTTGTGCATTACCAAAAAAAAATCTTAATTTTTTTTAGTGTAGTGAATTTTTTTTAAAAAGAGCTTTTTGGACTCGCATTTGACTAGTAAAACCTACAAGTAATTTCAATTCTTACCATTGAAATTTGTTTAAAAGCATATTCAAGAAGTTTTTCTAACTCCCCTAAGAAAGGAGTTTTTCTAACAAACAAATAGACCAAAAACATTAAAAACAAACCTATTATCAATAAGAAATACAAAATTCACTTTTTCAATTTGAATAACTAAGCACACTAACACTTTCTAAAATAGTCAATTACAACACCCAAAAAGAAAGAAAGAAAAAATCCTAATGAAATAAGTCATTACTACATGGAAAAGTAAATTAAAAAATAAAAATAAAAATTCCTACCACGATCATATGTCAAACTACTTTCGCAATTACTCAAAAAAGACACTTGCAACGACTAATGCAATAGTTTTTGGAGAAAAAAAAAATTACATAACGAAGATATATCTCTTATTCAATTATAATTTATAAATAACATAAAAAGCAAATGATAACCAATGGCAAAACCAACAGCCTAATCCCATTCACAGCCTGCAAAAATGTGCAATAAAATAAAGCAACTAAAAACATCTAGATATAAAAGAATGCAGAAGCCATATATTTTCTTCTTCGTATGTTTCTTGGTAAATCCTTCGTATGTGCTGTCAACCGCTATAACTAATCTCAAATTCACATGACAGATGAAAGAGTTGGCATACTTCGTCTCATTATACAAAAATGCATGATTTGAGAAAATTAATTTGTACACAGATGTTTGGTTGCACTTGTTTAGCTTTGTTGATTTAGAAAGAAACACAAGTGGATTTCAATTAACTTAATTGATAAAGTTTTTGATAGTTGAATAAGAGATTTGTAGTTCAATTCCTGTTTACACCTAAAATATCTAAATTTGATTGCAAGATTTAGAATGGCTAATGTTATTCAAACACTTGCACCACTTATAAATGTGTATTGGAGGTTATTCAAAATAGGGAAATGTTAACCAATGCGAAATGTCAAAACTTTAGCAATAGTTCTTGTAGGGGACAAAAACTAGCCCAAGGTGAGATCCATGGGATACAGTTTAAATGACCGACACAATCTATTTATAAATGAGCAATAGGGAATAAACACTCCACAATAGGAAACTCAAACAATTGATTTCAACCACACCATATATTTCAGATGAAACTCATGTATTACAACTAGAAATCTTCTTTTTCCTATCGTGTTATACTCTCTCTATTAGACAAATTACTTTTCTTCCTTCTCTCACCTTTTTTTCACAATTTTTTCCACCTAAAAGATTCCCCTTCATATTTGCCTATCTTTCCCTTTATATAGGTACATTCCTTGTTCTAATCTCTACAGTTATTCTGTTGTCGGCCGAATTTTTAGGGATATTTTCCTCTCCTTTATCAGTTTCTTCCCTTCCCTTTTCCTAGAATTTTGAGTTTTGAGGGTGTTTGTATTGTTTAGGTTGCCTCACATGTATTCAATGAGGCAGAGGTTAGGTGGAAATCCTCTCATTAATGTGGAGGCAAAGATCTTGAAACTTCTTGTGTGTTCTGGAAGTTTTCTGAGGTTCCAGGCACCTTTTGGAATCTATACATGGATCATCTGTGCACCTTGCTTTGGGTAAGGTTAGGCTTTTTAGCTTCTTACCTTCTTCACAGGAACTATTTACCCGTGTTGCTCTCCTATTCTTGAGTGCTCGGGATGGCCCTATTACCTTTCTTCCATAGCCCATAGCCCCCCCGGACCTTCTTACAAGGATACATGCTTGGCCTAATTCATTTTCCGTGGCCCAATTGTTTCTTGGGCTTGGAACCTGGAAGAGTCCCCTCACAGTTCTTTTACACAGATATTTATGTCTATACCTTATTAACCAATAACAGTAACAGAAAAGCCTCAATACCACTTTTACATTATCACAAAAATAAATTATTTATGTAATATATCAACAGTCTTACGTTCAGGGCTTGTGGAGTCAGATTTTATGGAGGTAAAAGCCAAATTCAATAACAAACATTTCTTTAGAAGAATCTTTTCAAACAGACTATGAACAAAGAATTTTCAACTTCAGCTTCTCCTTTTTAAATAAATCTGCATCAGCACTTTAACATGCTAAAGTTTACCCATTGTTATACTAATTCTGTCTAATCTTTGGCGCTCCTTATTTCCACCTCTCTGCTATAAAAAACCAACGGCAACACAGATTTTTTCAACAACCCGTATGATTTTCAAACACAAAATCATAGTAAAGGCTTAGTACTTTCTAACATTTAAAAAAAAGAAAAAAAAAAGAAAAGAAAAGAAAAAACCGTTGTAGATATAAAAACCGATCAAATAAAAAGTGTGAAAGAAAGGACTAAGAACGATAATCAAATAAAGACTGAGGTAGAAAAAATCACTAAAATGGAAGCAGGACGAGCTTCTTTTATGGTTTTATTTGAAAACTCTATATGTGAATATATTTTTATTAGCATATAGGTAATATATTTCTACTAGCAAATCAGGGAAAATTGGCATTGTTCAAATTTTTTGTTATTGAAAAATTTTAGCATTGCAATATGATGTACATGGCAAAATTTTTATGGTTCATATCTTGTGGCAGAGGCTGTTAGGGAAGAATGTTGTATTTATTAGCAGCAGGGTTAGCCCAATATATTGTGAACATTTTATAGTGCTTTAAGCATATTTTTCCTTTTCATTTCTATTAAGATTCTCAATGTACGAGACCAATAGAACTCTAACCTAATTGAAACTCTTAACATGTTTCCAAAAAAAAATGTTGCAAATGTGTTAAATCATCGATTATAAATTAATCTCCTTTAAATAGTTTAAGACTTTAATTTTTGTAAATTGATATTCTACAAAGCCGCACACCAAATAATATCTATCTCACTCTCTTAAAAAGATATAAAATTAAAAATTAGATTTTAACTTTACTTAACTATGTATCATTGTATATCCAAAATAAAGTATTATTTTAATCGTAATATATTTTTATTTTTTTATTAATATTTATGGTTCAACTATGATATTCAATTCTTTATATGAAATTAACATTAGTTTAGTTGGTGTTATTCATCAAATTATGTATTTAATGTATCAAATTAACCTAGATTTGATTAGTATTAAATAATTTTGTTTAATTAATATTTACATATTAAAAGTCCCACATAAATTTTTCGCCTTAGGCCCCAAATAATGTTGGCCCACCCCTGATTACCAACATGGATGAGCATGGGGAGAATATTGTTACTGTTGCTGTAGCCCAGGGTTTTGTCCTGAGTGAACATTGCGATGTCATTTCAAAAGCATATAAGACACTCTAGAAAGATGTAATATTAACCCAAGATAGAAACTTTCAGTTAAGTCTAGCTTGACTTGTTGAATGTTCCAATTGTTGTGCATATTTTCCATTTTTTTATGATCTCCTTTGTTTTGTTGTTTACCTTCTGCCTGTAGTTAGACATATCTCTTGATAAGTTCATTCGGACAACTGATTGTTAGAAGTGTTTGAGTATGTTACTTAGTTGCTGAGGTGTGCATGTGGAGCTGATTAGCTGTGCGTGTGGTGCTGCATGTGGGGTGCTAGTGAGGTGTGTGTATGAGTTGCTAATGAAGGGTGTGTTAGTTGTTAATGAGGCGTGTAGGTGTAGCTGATGAGGTGATTAGTGTAATTGCTTAGTTGGCATTATATACTTGTATTCACACTAGTGTTGTATAAAATGAGAGTTGGTTAATATGGTTAGTTAGAATATTGACAGTTGGCTTGGGTAGTTAGGTAGTTAGAGAGTGAGGCCTTGAGAGGTATTAGAGTAGTGTGGGAGGGATGAGCATGTATCAAATGAACATTTATTAATTCCAATTCTCTTAATTCTTTTCTCCTTTCCTCTTCATCTCTTTGTTCGTGCCTCTTTCTCTACTCTTGGAAGACTAGTTGTCCTTGAATTCAACTACTAAACACCCCTGTTCCTAACATTTGGTATCAGAGCAAGGCCTTCCTTGGCCATGGCTGAAACACGTTCAACTACTATTGCGACTCAGGAGGATCTTGCTTCACTAAGGTCTGCGAGTGATCATCATGGTAAAGAAATTCAAGAAATGCTTACTATCCAAGAAGTGCATACACGCACTTTGAACGAGATGAATCAACAATTAGCAATTCTTGTGTAGAGGCGTAATGGTTCTGATCAAGGTGGATTGCCTCAATCTCCAACAAATGGTGAATCCAGATATGTCAATTCATCAACAATGGCTCTGTCTCGGCCTGTGAGGTTGGAATTTCCAAGGTTCTCTAGAGAAGACCCTGCAAGTTGGGTTTACAAGGCCAACCAATACTTCAAGTATTACAATACACCAACTGCAGAGAAATTGATGCTAGCCTCGTTTCATATGGAGGGTGAGGCTCTAATCTGGTTTCAAGATAGTGAAGAAGTAGGTCTTTTTGTTGATTGGGAATCATTGATTCAAGCATTGCACATCAGATTTGGTGCCACGGCTTATGATGATCCTATGGAAATGCTTACTAGGCTGAGACATATACCTTCTTAAAAAAACAAATAATGCTCTCTTAAAATATTTGCCCAATTTAAATAAGCCATAGTTCAGTTACAAAAACATCACTTCATTGTTGGGTAAACTACATATAATAACATATAATAATACATAAAAAATTAAAGGTTTTTTTTTTTCATAATTAATTTTTCAATAACAATAAACAATAATTAGTAAATGAAATATTAGCCAAACAAAGAGTCTAAGAGAATCTTAACAATCGGCGGTGAATCCCATGAGAAACAATAACCTAAAGAAGTAAAATATAACAATGGTTCCAAAGAGCAAATAATAACAATGGTTTCAAAGAGTAAACATAACAATGTACCACACCACAATAAACAATATTTCATCCAAAGATTAACTCTTAACTTTGTGTTGGCAAAGATTACAAATAGTGAAATTGATTTTATGAAAACATTTTTTTCTTTAACAATATCATAAAATATTCTTCATATACATAGCTATGTATCCCATAAAAAAAAAAAAAAAAAAAAAAAAAAAAAAAAAAAAAAAAAAAACACTATGTATGGAAAATTTGACAAACAATTTTAGGTTCACAATTTAGCCAATTTTTTTTTTCAATTAGATTTATATATATATATATATATATATTTATGAACTTTTCAATTATACATATATAATATAATATCTTGAAAATTTGACAAACAATTTTTGTGTAATNAAATTTTCATCATTTTTAGTATGAGTTTGTAGAATCTAATTTTATATTATTTCTTGCTTTTCAAATATATCTAACTCATGCAATAATTGATTACACTTTTTTTGTAGCATACTATGAACAATAAAGGAATTAAATTGTATATTGAATTGTGTATTGTATCTCTCTCTCTCTCTCTCTCTCTCTCTCTCTTTGTCTCGGATATTGGGACTCAACATGTCTATTGCCTTTCTATTATTCTCCAAAAGAAAGATTCTCCTATAATGCTAGATAGCTGTCTTTTTGGTTTAGGAAGTAGAAGAAAGAATTAGGCTTATTTTTTCTATTTATTTTTTGTTTAATTAACAATCTGTTTATGTCTCCATTTAAATTATTTTTCTCTAAGGAAAAAAAAAAAAAAAAAAAAAACAATTGCCAGCTCAGGGGTTCATTTCAACCCCTAAACTATACATAGCACCACCCATTCAATCATATCGATCAATCTCTAAGTGTCAACGTACATGTGCTACACCATTGCGCACCCTTAGTGCGGTGATCCCTCCATAAGTATAAGTACTTATAGGGTGTGAGGGGCAAGGGCAGGGTTGAAGTATCCCGAAGAAAGCTTTACACAAATATATACACTTAGATTAGACTATGTCACCACGCACCCTTGGTACGGTGGTCATTCCACAAGTATAAATGTTTGTGGTGTGTAGGGAGGGAGGTAAGGGCCAGGGTTCAAGTCTCTAGGAGGGAGCTTCACACATATACACTTAGATTAGGCTAGAGTAGAAATTCTATCTTGTATAAAAATAAATAAATAAATAAAATTGTACTAAAGTAAAATTCTATCTAGCTCATAGATAAATGTACATGTGATGTGGATACTGATAGGCCAAAACGAATTGACCCTTTGTGATGACTTAATTGATTAATTAGCCAAGTTTATTAATTAATCAAATTAACATGCAAACGTGTGGTAGTACAAACAAATCACCAATTAAACTAAGTATGTAGCGGAAAATAAATTGACATGGTGATTTGTTTATGAATAGGGAAATCCTATATGGCAAAAACCCTATCGGATGATTTTAAGGTCATCACTTCTGAGAATCCACTATTATCATAGCAAGCAGTTACAAGTAAAGGAATCCCAGTATCTTATACCGACCTATAGTTGAACCCTTACCCTAATACCCAATTGGACTTGTTCTGTAGTGATAATCTCTCCTTGTAATGCACGGCTCCCAATACGCGACTTCAATCACCAACTAGAAATGGTTGTGGATGCAAAGTTTTTCAGTTCATCACACGAAAATGATCAAGAAGATGCTTGGTCACAAAACCCTACGGTGTACAAACACAATAACTTCTTCACAAGAAAGATGAACTAGGGCAAATTCTATCTTCAATCACAATTTGCTTGAACAAACTTTGCTCAACACTTGTGCAACATGTGCCTACCTTTGACGGCCCTTAAAATAATCATTTTATATGTCTAAGGTTATGAGAAAAGAAAACCCAAACATACAATCACGAATTGGAGTCAAAACAGAACTGGAACTCTGTTTTTTATAAACCTCGATAGATGCCTATCTGTCGAGCTGTTGTCGAGCCACAGGCTAGAACAGCTCTTTAAGCCTCGATATATAGCTAGCTATTGAACTTTAATGAACAGCACTTTCTGCACTTAAATCTTGGACAGACTTGCATTGCTTTAACACTTAAATTTGAAACAAGATTTCTTGAAGTATTTAACACATCCTAGATCTACCCAAATACAAGTAAAGTGTGTTTTGTCAAAAGATTAGCCAATTACATAAAATAGTGACATTTGTTCCTAACAAGTGAATCACATATGTCCTAACAATCTCCCCTTTTGGCAATCCGTGACAAAACTACAATAAACAAATGAACATATGAGAGAAGTCATAAATCACTCAACTCATATTCACTTGTTGAATACAATAAAATCTATCCTAACACAAACTCTTGAAAAACTTTACAAGAAGAGAGTTTATGGTAAGAAGACTTTGACAACCTGTATTTCTGAAACACTTTAAACAAAACTCATCAAAACATCTTTGTGTGAAATAGAAATAATAGATTGCATACAAGTTATAAGAAGCATGTGCATAAAGAGAGAAAAGAAACAACACATGTAAGGATAAGTGAAACAACATACATCAATATATAAAGAATATAAGTACAATGTATGTCAAAAATGGTCACAATACCAATATACAAGATATGATGTAACTGAAATAGAAAGAAAAGAAAATAAAAAATACATCAAGTCCTCACTACATCCCTTAAAGTACACAATCCCCCAAACAAAAGTCTCCTATACTAACCCTCCCCATAAGTAAGACTACTTTCATAATCAAAACTACTCCCCCTTTTTGTCACGAGTGACAAAGGGTAAGAGTGTCAAGTAGACATCTCATTAGAGCTAAAAGAGCTAGCATCTCCATCCGCATCATCGTCGTCATCGTTGGAACCATCATTGTCCTCGGATAACTCAGAAGGAGGAGAGGGAGATTCCACAAAGCCACCAAGGCGAGCCTGCCGTTTAGCAATACGGCTGACACGGGTGTTCACCTGATACAACTCAGTAGAGAGTGTATCAAGGTGAGCATCTATGCGTTGAAGCTGCGCCATGATCGCATCCAAAGTCACAGCTTCCGCTGAAGTAGAGGAAGTTGAGGTGGATGAAGCTTAAGGAGTGGGAGGAGTTACCATACTGGACCATCTTGAACGAAATTGCACCTTGCTCCATTTAATGGTAGCGGCGTCAATGGCACACATAACGTGAAAATGGTTGGAAACGGGAAAGGGAACAGAAAAATAGCGTAAAATCTGTGTGATTGCTAAAGGGAAGATGAGCTTATCTCGGGTCGCCGTATCATTATATACATCTATAATAGAAAGAATGAAATGAGAGAGAAAATCTATAGTGAGATGCTTTAACAAAGAAAGCAAAAATCGAGCACGAGGCTTAGTGATAGAGTTATAATGAGAAAGAGGATGTAGAACAAAAGCCATAACCATGTTCATGAATCTAGGACCTTTAGCAAAGGTTGAACATGGAGTAAACTAACAATCACCCCAATCAGAAGGGCGCTTGCAAAAATTAGAAATCAACTCGCCTTTGGACACAGTTTTCACACACTCACAACCGGGGTAGTCAGGATGCTCTACCCTCAGGATATGGAGCACCTCAGATACAATATCCAGAGTGACAATAATGCGTGTACCTCGAATGCGAGTATGAAAAGGAGGTACAGAATAATCCAGTCTATGCATGTTGGAGTAGAACTCCTGGATCAGCACGGAATGACAAGTAACCGGGATGTCACACAATGACTCCCAACCCTGACTATGAATGACAGTGGGTAGGTCAGTGTTGGAGAAGTCCGACAAGATGACTTGCCGTTTTGAATGAATGCCTCTTCTAGAGAAGCTTTCCAGGAAGTCCTTTTGGGCATGCTCATCATGAAACCGAATAGAAGAGGGGGTAGGATTAGAAGATGAAGACTATTGTACTTTCTGATTTTCTAGAAGCATATGAGCAAAACTTATGGCAATAAAATTGTAGTCGATACAAAATTTGAGAGATATTTTTTCAATTTTTCTTGGACTAAAAGAAAACATCTATCAATGACAGCTTCTCCCCTTTTCTCTTCTAGCTTTGAGTTTAGAATCATAGTTTTCTCCTTTCTGATGTCGTCTGAATGATATATGTGGAGATGGTTTACATGAATTTCATACTAAACTATGTTAGTATAGGAATTCGAATGTAAAGATGTTAGAATTATCGCTAATAGTTTAAACTTTTTAGATGATGGGTAAATTAACAAGGTACTAAAACAAGAGAGCATTGAGTTCGATTCATTATTTTACTCTACAATCACTAATTTGTCAAAAGAGATGTCACTTTTAATGTCTTCATTTTTAAGATGCAAAACAGTTTGTCTTGGTTAGGTACCATATCTTATTATTTTATCCAAAAACACAAACAACTGTTATCAAGCCTATTTTATATATGTACTTAATTAAGGATAATTTTTCACGTAATTCATATCTTTAGGAGTGAAGAGTTTGATTAAACACTATGGCTTCATTCACCAAACAATGATAGTGATCTTAGCGTCAATGAAACGTACAAGTTACCTATCAAAATTTGGAAATTTTGGAAAGTGTCAATGAAACTATTCCCTTAATTAAGGGAAAAGTTTCATCCTCCAACGAGCTAGTGATAGCGATTTTTTATTCCCCCACCCCCCCCCAAAAAAAAAAAAAAAAAAAACTAGTAATAGCAATCTTATTAGAGTAGATGACATGGATAAGTTACATTTCAATGTTTTGAAAGTGTAATTATATTATTAATTAATGCCACAAATTCAAGGAACACATAAAAAATCATAAATGATCAATCACAATCTACCACGTAAGATATTTATGATAAAAGTTATTACTTTTTACAAGACAAACTGTTTTAATAGATTATCTTTGGTTGCGTTCAGTAAGTCTATTTGAGAATATATGCATTCCTTCTTTTTTCTTTAATAGATTATCTTTGGTGTTATTTTGAAACTTTTAATGAAGGTTGATTTTTTTTTTCAACCCTTAAATAGGCATCTTGCGTTAATTAACCACAGCAATAAAGTTTTATAATGATATAATTGACTATTGTATTTTCTGATTTTCTAGAAGCATGTGAGCAAAACTTATGGGAATATAATTGTGGCCTATACGAAATTTGGAAGTGATTTTTTTTTTTTTTTAAAATTTTTCTTGGAATAAAAGAAAAAGGAACAAACATATATTAGTGACAGCTCCTCCCCTTTATCTTCTATCTTTGAGTTCAGAATCATAGTTTTCTACTTTCAAATGTTGTCTGAATGATATATGTAGAGATGGTTTACATGAATTTCATACTCAATTACGTTAGTATAGGAATTCGAATGTAAAGATGTTGGAATTAAGGCTAATGGCTTAAACTTTTCAGATGACGGGTAAATTAACATGGTAACAAAACAAAAGAGTCATGAGTTCGATTTATTATTTTACTTTACAATCGGTAATTTGTCAAAAGAAATGTCACTTTTAATGTCTTCAATTTTTAGACGCAAAACAATTTGTCGTGGTTACGTACCAAATCTTATTATTTTATCCAAAAACCCAAGCAACTGTTATCAAGCCTATTTTACAAATGTATTTAATTAATGATATTTTTTCACATAATTCATATCTTTGGGAGCGAAGAGTTTGATTAAACACTATGGCTTCATTAGCCAAACAGTGATATTGATCGTAGTGTCAATTATACGTATAACTTACCTATCAAAATTTGGAAAGTTTGGAAAGTGTCAATGAAACTATTCCCTTAATTAAGGGAAAAGTTTCATTCTCCAACTAACTAGTGATAGCGATTTCTTCTCACCAAAAAAAAAAAAAAAA